>NW_017618258.1:368145-665645 GCF_001879475.1 Ipomoea nil | reverse complement strand
TGATCATCACCTGAAAAACATATCGTAGCAACCGTCAGCGAATAATGCTGACTAACCCACTCCCGCGCGTTAAGTACAATAAATATAAATATATGAAATCATTTTGAAACTGGAATACATATATAGCCTGAGCAACTCTAGCTTTAAACCACGATCAAGACTTGAGGCACAACAACAGACTTGACACTATAGAACAATAATGAAGACTAACATGCTTCCTAAGAACACGATACAAAACATAATAGACAGATAAGCTTATAAATAGCAAATACAGACAACAAAGGGATTCCAGACAGTCAATTAGCAATTAATCATCAAGTCACACAATCCATCTTCCAACCTTATACCAAGTTCCAACCTTTTCACTCCACTCCATCCTTATTTCAGTTCCAACATGTACCTCCAGGCCACCTTTATACCTCCTCCTTATTCCTCCAGAACAACTACATGCCCAACTCCGTAACCACCAACAAGTCCACCAACATGGTAGCACCGAAGTGTCCTTCGCATGGTCCGTACCTCTATTACCAATACCAAGGGGTTAGCGCATATAGCTCTAACATGACACCGCGGCGGTTATACCCTAACCCAAGCCTTTATCCAGCTAGTCTAAGGGGTGGTCCATACCTTTAGCACGATAACCGAGCACTCGTAGTGCTTTCCGCCAACAATCCATTTCCACTAATCACAATCTCATCATCCTCAATCACACTGATCATTGCGCAATGACCGCGATACTCATCATCATTCAATCAATCAATCAATCACATAATCAATCAATAACAATCCCCCAGACATAACAACAACGACTCGTACTACACATAAATTCCTAGAACGGTATTTAAAACATCAAATGAGACTCATACACGTCAAACGGGGTACAATGGGACACAATGGGGCATCGGGAAACAACAAACGGGGGGAAAACATCACAGTCCACCACCATTTTCCAGCGGGTGGGCGGCGGGTGGAGGACCTCCCACCGGCGGCGGCTTATAATTCCAGCGGGTGCCCGGGGGGCAGGCGACTGCCCGCCGGCTGCCCGCTAAAAAGAAGGCAACGGGGCAGCGGGTAGGTGGTGGGGATTCGTCCCCCCACCTACCCCCCCAGTGGTAGGAGGGTAGAAAATCCGGTTCGAGTTCGTTCGGGGAACTCAAAACTATGTCCAAACAAATTCTAACACGTAATAAGAACATCACGGATTCAATTAACGAAGATTAAACCATGAATCATTCAAATACATTCTAATACGATTCCTAAGCATGCCAAGACTCAACATCAATCAAATAACGGTTCGGGAGCATCCATAACCTCAAGAACATCAAGAAAGCTATATGCAAAGCTCTAAAGACAAGTCCTAGGCTAGACTCAACACCCGATCATGCATAAACCCACCCAAATATATCAAGAACATCACAACGACAATATCCACGATATAAACCCTAAGGACAAGCTCTAGACATAAATAAATACAAGATCACACATATAATCAATTACAACATCAAGATGAACAGGATTATCAAATAAACACATCATAAACCCAAGGCAAAGCTCTATAAAGACTCAATCACAGAATCACACATACGATTATCAAAGGAGCTAATGAATAAGATATAGAAAGGAAAATAGGTTTTGAAAGACATGGGTTACCTCTTAGCCCTAATCAATATCCTTGGCTACTAAGGTTCTTCTCTAAGATCTCCCTCCAATGGATTCCTCTAGGTTCGGTGGTGGGGAATTCCTTTGCTAGGTTTCCTTGGGAAATATCTCGCGTGGTAGAAGTCACTCTTGGAAAAGCTTAGTCCTGGAGACGCTCGTCCAGATGACGAGAAACCCTAGTCAATTCATAGGTGCAACAAACAAACATAATACTAGAGATGCGGGACAACCAAATGTGATCGAAATAGTTTTGGGAAATGTCTACATTCTGGTTGACTCAAATATTTCCATAAACAATTATAAATATGGGAGAGATTTATGAAAGTATTATAGTTGTCTACAACACAATTGCCTTTACAAATTGCTCCGTTATATGATAATCTGGATCCAGAATTAGGCACCGAAAGTGTCATGACTATTTAACCTATAAATGAGTAATTAAGGCATAGCTCGACTCGCTAATATATATATATATATATATATATATATATATATATATATATATGGAACCTCATATATATTAAGGCATAGCTCGACTCGCTAATTAACTACTCACCCTCAAAAAGGGAATTAAAATCCATTAATTAGCTAAAAAGGGGTCCACCATGGTCCACGGGCCCTTATCCCTAAATCCAACCCTTAGTCCTATAAGAAATAGAATTAGCTATGACCATACCATTTAGATCCTAAATAGGACTATTAGATATATAAATAGGGACATAAGAGGCAGCTAGAACTCACACCACAAATAATCTCTCACCACACAAGAAGTTCCAAGAATTCCCTTAGGAGAAATCAAGAAAGGAGAAATCTTAAAGAAAGACCCTTCATAGCCAAAGAATTAATTAAGGCTAAGAGGTAACCCATGTCTCAACAAAACCTATTTTCTTCGCTATAATCTCCTTCTTTGGCCTCCCTCTATATTCTTGTGTCTTGATAAATTCTTCTATGTTAATTGTGATATGTTCTTGATGATTGATAAGATGATTTATGTGCATTCTTGATAATCTTGATGATCTTGATGTTGAAGAGAAGTTCTTGATATTGATGTGATAATTCTTGACGAATCTTGATGTTTCTTGATGATAAAGATAAATTATGATCTTGATGATTTGGGTGGGATTAGAGCCCTAGGATGAATTGGGAATTTGTATTGTAATGTTCTTGATATATATTGGGTGGAAATTCGCATGTTCGGGTGTTGTTTATGTATAGAAGTCGTGATAGGATGAGTTATACATGATTCTTGCTTTTGATCTATTAATTGACTACGTGGTGTCGTTAATTGCGTTTAAAAGTGTCTAAGCATGGTTTCGGGTTCCACAAAGGGATCCCGGGACGAATTTTTGATGAAAGAGTCAGTGGGGGGTAGGTGGGGGTAGGTGGGGATCCCGGTACCCGCCACCTACCCGCTGCCCGAAGAACACCGCCCGGCAGCAGGCAGCCGCCTGCCCGTCGCCGACCCGCTGCCCAGAACAGTGTTCTCCGGCGGGTGGTCATCCACCCACTGGCTACCCGCTGGTCCAAACCCCACCCTGGGTCTTTGGTTTCCCCGTTTGATGTTCCCCGCTCCCCATGGTGTCCCAACGGACCCCGTTTGTCGTGCTTGAGTCTAGTTTGATATTTCGGGTACCATTCGTTGGTTAATTGAGTCTTAGGGATTGCATGCTAGTTGAATTGGTAACTCGTGGACCTAGGTGGAAGTTGTATGAACCCTTAGGACTATTCTTAGTAAGTGAATGATCACACATAAGTTTATTTACATGTCTTTCCCCTCCCAAATATGCTATTACGTGCTCCTATGTGTTAGGTGTTACATGATCCCCCATTTTGGCTATTGGCCAATTGGGTGGTTCCCGGACTAAGGTTCGGAAGTCGGCTGAAGGCCAAATGGATTGTTCCCGGACTAAAGGTTCAGAAGTCGGTTGAAGACCGAATGGATTGTTCCCGAACTAAAGGTTCGGAAGTGGCTGAAGGCCAAATGGATTGTTCCTGAGCTAAAGGCCCAGAAGTGGCTAAGGCCAAATTGATTCACTTCTTGGCCTACAGGTCCAAATATGGGCCTCGGTGATATGACCCACCGACCTGGACGCGTCAGGCGGTGTGTAGGGCCAATAAGCCGAGGAAGGCTGTAGTCCACCGACCTGAGTAATCAAGCGGTGTGTAGGGCTACGGCTGGCTGCGATCCACCGAATGATGGGACAACGGTGTGTAGGGCCGTAGTCTCCGAGGATCTTTGCTGTAACACCCCCATTTCTTAAACTTCATAAACTGTCGAAAATACGTACAATTTTTTTTTTTTTTGTTGAAAACATATATAATTGCGAAAGCAAAATAAAACCAAAAGAAACGGAGAGTGCTACCGCCACGTTCAGGAATTTCTCTTATACCCAAACGCTAAGGCTAAAAACAGCTAACTAAAACAACTCAAGGTATGAACTAGTACATGAACAACTAACAATTCAACTGTCTAACTAATAAATGATATCTCTAGGTGGTTCGCTCATTCTCATGCCCAATGCTCATGCAAGAGTTCCTTCAAAAACAATTAAAGAATAGAAAACAAAGAAACACACAAATTCAGCATTAAGCTTGTAAGATCTACTTCACCCCGTAAAATATTTTGCACATAGCATGCAACACATAGGAGCAGATAGTTTGCATCTAGAATGACACCTTAAACATTTTTATTCCCATCAACAAACCAATAATCTTTAACTTTAACCATTTAAAATACATATTGAGGAAATCACACATCCAAATACAAAAATATCCATAACAACTTCTAGCAAAACGACTAAGGCATTGCCTATCCATAATCCAAAAATCATTCAACCATTATTCTTTCCTCAAGATTCCCATATAACCTTTATCAACATTTCCATACACCCATAACCTCAAAACATTTCATAACATCCTCATTACTTAATTCCTTAAATCATAATCATAATATAATCACCAAAATAATTTCCAATAATAACCAAATAAAGTTTCCAAACTCTCAAAATAATAACCAAAGATATCATTTCAATCTCTCAACATAACCTCAAAATAGTATTACCAAAGAGAGAATTCCAATTTCTCAATTTATCTCTTTCCAAGAGAACATCTTCCAATAATACATTTAAATTTCTCAAAATCAATCACACTTGATATATATAAATTGCCAAGAAGAAATGGGTACCAAATTGAGGATTTTCAAATTCTCAAAAATATATTTTCCATGAACAGGAGTTTTCTCGGCTCCCTAGTGAGTTCAGCTTTTACTTCGCTGCTCACTCCACAAAACAACAGGGAACAGAGAGTTTTTAGGCTCCCTAGTGAGTCGGTATATTCCAACCGCTCACTTCACAAAAACACCAGATGGCACCACTTTCCATTGACAAAATATATATATCTAAAACCTCAAAAGTTCACCACTTAAAGCAAAATCTTTCCACCCAAATAATACTTTCAACTTTACACCTGAATCTATAACCTTTGTACCAATATTTCCAAAAATGTATTTCCAAACATCCTATTAACCTCATAGATATAACACAGATTAGCATATTCCACACCTAATTATTATGAACACAACTCTCCATATTTATAAGAATGATAACAGCAATGATATTTCACAAGCAAGCAAATTCTCAATATCTCAAATAAGAAACTGACAAAAAATTTCAGAAACTATGACCTGAATTGCAGAATTTACTGAGAAAAATCGGTAACATATTTTCATATGAAATTTTCCAGATAAGTGGTAAAAAGAGTCTAGATTACACACAAAAAGTTTCAAGCCAATCCAAGGCATAGAATTATTTTTCCCGAAATATTTCCCAACACTGCGCCAGACAGAAATTAAACTGGCAGTACACTGCCTCAACTTCACGAAATTTTTTTGGAAAAACCGAAACATATTTTTAACAAAAACTTTTTTCAAACATCAATTATAACAAGTATAGGTTCTCCATAAAAAATTCAAGCAAAAATAAGTTTAGGAAGAAATTTTCACGAATTTTTCTTTCCAGCTGCGCCAGTCAGAATTTTCACAGGCAATGATCAAATTGAGTAAAATTAATCATTTTTAATCACCACAAAATTACCATATAACATATGCAGAAATCTCAAAACATCTAAACTCATATATCTACTCACATAATATAATCAAATACATTTCCACGTTAAATATCACAAATTCATTAAAATCATGAATCACATAAATACATGGGAAAAGTGATTTTTGATTTGGGGCAAAAGAAATTTTAGTGAACATAAATCTTACCTGGATTCTAAAATCAACAAAGCTCTTTAATCTCTACGTGGAACCTGATGATGAGTGCGGGAGAAAACCAATGATAATTGAAGAAGAAAGCTACGTATATTTTTCCCTTTTGTGTTCGGTGATATTAGGGGAACGGGAAACGATGAAAGTGATATGGTTTAGGTTTAGGGAAATTGTTAGGATAAGGATTATAGTAATTAGTATATAATAGGACTCTACAGTAATATATATATCTGTTTCCAGCCACTAAGTTAGGAAGTAACATAGCTAATAATAACTAATTACTTTAGGTTTATTTAATATATATAATAAAAACATATTAGTTTTAGAATTTCAAGATTAGTTATTATATTATATTAGTAATTAGTAATATGAGTTTAGGAAAATATTTAAACTATCTTCATTATTAGGAAAAGTATATGCCTTTACATATTATATCAGGATTAGGAAGATATTAGGCTCAAAGAGTAATATTTCTACAATAATATGGATTAGGAGACTCTAAATACGTACGATCTTCGTACAGTGCACAGAAAATATGGGGTATCACACTCTACCCTCCTTAAAGATGGTTCGTCCCCGAAGCATAACCATAGAAAAATACCGGGTATTACAATCTTACCCCCTTAAAAGATGCTTCGTCCCTGAAGCATAACCATAAGGCAACAAGGAATAACGAAGAGTTGACCAATAGGGAACAAGAAACTTAAACTTAACTTCAATACATCACAAAGATTAGGTATTACATTCTCCCCTCCTAAGAAATAAAGTTACGTCCCCGTAACTTTCATGCAAACTCATGCAAGTCCTACCAAGTTATAAGCAACTTAACTATCAAAATAATCCAACAATCTCAACTAAGAAAAATAATCAAATCTGTTGTCAAAGAAAATCACCATATTCCAAAATATTTTAGCAAACAACAAATATCAAAATAATTCACCATGACACAATAATGGTGCAACAATATGCAAGATCTCACATCCTCACTGTCATTTCCAAAATTTTAAATTTCTAGTCAATTTTATTCTTAAAGTCTCATAAACCTAGGTTCTATGGGTCAATGGCACAACCTAGGCTCACAAAGGTTCGTACGGCTCTGATACCAACTTGTGTAGGGCCGTAGTCTCCGAGGATCTTTGCCCACCCACTGAGTCTAGCTCAGCGGTGTGTCGGGCTTGATCCGCTAAGGTCCACCGACTGTACGCATCGACGGTGTGTAGGGTCGTAAGTCCCCCCTTGTAAAGGGGATCACGGTCCACCGACTGTGCGCGTCAGCGGTGTGTCGGATTGTGGTCTGACGTTGAGTTCGTCAGCGGTCCTCTATGGGTTGGTTGCGATCAACTCCCTTCATGTCGCGGTATGAGGTAGGGTGCTGCGGGGCCGTGTTAATTCTATACGCATTAACCCTCATGTTCGGGGCATGCGATTGGTCCCGTGGCGCCGGAGCAGTGTGATTGAGTGTCACAATTGATGGTTGAATGATGATTGAATGATGATTAGAATGATGTTTAAATGTGGGCATAGACTGTGAATTTAGTTGCGTATTCTTTATGATGACTCTTCTTAACTGTTATCACTAGTTATTGTGCTTACCCAATTTGCTGTGTCCATTCCTAGTTTTAAAACTAGAGTCTCTTAAGTATATATCTTCCTGTTTCGAAATGATTTTGATATATATGTATATATCTATCTATAATATATTTCAACGCGTTGGAGTGGGTTACCAGCATCTCTCGCTGAACAGATATATTTGGCTTTCAGGCACAGACGAGTAGATACCGGAGCGCGCTAGAGACCTGAAGCGTAGAGTAGCTAGTTTCCCTTCTTCGGCCTGCGTGCCATGCTTATGTACTGACTTTACTTTGAGGATTTTAGTTAGTTTGCCTGTGCACCTGAGCTCTCTAACTCAGGTGTGGCATAGCACCCCGTACTCTTATGCTTACTTTGGGATTTAATGAGAATTTACTCTTGTTATATAAGTTTTAAAAGTTTAAAAATTTTGGGGTGTTACAGTTGGTATCAGAGCCTAAGTTTGATCCAAGGATGAGACTCTTAAGGACCTTAGGACATTACACTAGAACTCTAGGTATTTAGGAACATACGATTCAGGAATCTTAGGACGCGCGGTGAGATTGTGAATCCTACACATAACCTCCCCTTCACTTATCACACCAACGTAAAAGTACAACTCTCTAAATCATTATAAACATTGGCTCTATAGATCTAGCGACATGGCACCAAACAGAAGACAATCAAGGACTTCGGAACCTGCCACACACGACCCCCTGACTCAAACCCTGCAACAACTCACCCAAGTCGCCCAAGCACTAAGCGACGTAGCCCTCCGCAACAATAGTCCACCACCCCCTCCACCAAATACAAACGCAGAAGTCGCCCGACAAGTTTCAAACCATCGGCTACCCACGTTCTCGGGGGAAGAAGACCCCGCCACCCTCGAAGAATGGATACGGACCTTCGACAAGAGTCTGGGGTTGGTGGAATGTCCGGAAGAACGACGTGTAGAGATAGCCTCGTTCTACTTCAGGCACGAGGCTGACCTTTGGTGGATCCACGAGGGGCCCACTTACAGACAAGAACCAGGATTCGACTGGGAAAACCTGAAAACACGCTTGCAAGAACGATTCTATCCAACACATGTAAAAGCTTCTATGCACAAAGAGTTCCTCCACTTAAAACAAGGAACGACTACCATCACGGAATACCATAAACAATCCCTCGAACTGGTACGCTTCGCGCCAAAGCTAGTCCCCACAGAATCAACCAAATAGAAAGGTTTATATCGGGTCTCAACTTCGAAGCCCGAAAAGCACTAATAGTAAACGGACCCCAGACCCTCAACGAAGCTTACTCTAGTGCCGCCAATCTCTACCGAATCCAACTGCTACAACGTGGGGTTCAAGATCAGATTCGAAAGAGGAACACAGGAGGAAGGGCAGCACCCAATGAAAAGAACGAGAACCGACACCATCACAAGGCCAAGCAACCCCACTGGACAGAGGCCACCCCCAAGAAGCAACGAAGCTAATACGGGGGGCTTTCCTTGCCCAAAATGCCACAAAAACCATAGGGGCAGGGACTGCATGGCGAACCCCTTACAATGCTTCAACTGTGGGAAGGAAGGGCACAAAGCCTTCTACTGCACTCAACCCTCGAGCTCATGCCCTATGGCCACCGGCCCACACGGAGGCGCAAACAATCAAGGAAATTACAGTGCCCCCGAGAAAGTATTCGTCATGAGTCGCACGCAAGCCGAACTCGAGGACGAAGGGCAACCCCAACGAACGAAATATGATCCCAGGAGACGAAGATCACGCAAATCCACCAGAAGAAAACCAGGGAGATGAATTCTGTTTAGGATAAACTAACAAACCCCCCTTATAACCACCCTCGTAGTAGAATCACTTGTTTAGACTAATTGCTTCGAAATTATTATAAATAAAAAGGCTAGAATATATTAGCATAACAAAAGAAAACCAAGACTACCCGCAAACGACAAGCAACGACAACAAAGACCAACATCTTCTACCACTAGAAGTGCAAAAGAGGGAAAAGACAAGAAATACCCCACAAGGAAGACTAGTGTTACAAATAAGAATGGAACCTTAAACCTCTCATCTACAAGTTAAAGCCTTAATCACTAAGCCATAAGTGTTTCTTAGAAACTCAAGAGAACACTCCCTTCTTAAACCCCTACAAATCCCTAAAAACCCCCAAAAACCCCCAAATATAAAACCCTTCTTCTTCCTCATCTCCTTCTTCTCCCACAATCTCTCTCTCTCTCTCTCCCTCTCTCCCACCCCACACCGCCGTCAGCCACCCAAAAGCCCTCACCCCACCAGCAGCCACCATCAAGCAAGCCGCCGCCCGCCCCACGGTCAGCGCCACCACCCCGTACACCGCCGTCGACGTCCCGGAAGACCGTCGCCCCTCACCCGGCCACGACCCACTGCCACGCTCACCTACAGCTCGCCCGGCCGCCACCCACTGCCAGCAGCCACCTGCTCCGCCCGGCCCCCGCACCCTCGCCGACGACCCCAAAACGGTAGGCCACGCCACCGGCCACGTCGCCGGAAAATCCTCACCGCCGGAAAACCACCACTGGAAAACCCGCCGCAAAACTCATCGGAAAATTTCCCCCGAAGAACCTCAATCATGCCGAAAAAGCCCCTCGGAATCCGAACCCCGGATTGGAACAACGCCGATTACACGGTGATAGGAGGTAAAGCCCTCGAACCCGACCAATTCTCTCTGGGGTTGGTCGATATGCTTAAATTTCAACGACTCTTGGACACGTACCTCACCATTAAAGTGGACACATACCCCGAATTGGTGAAAGAGTTCTATCATCATTTGGTAGCCGTTAAGCGGTGCGATAAACTAGAAATCACCGCTAAAGTCCGAGGCAAGGAAATCATACTTTCCGAAGGACGCTTGGCCAAACTCTTAAAACTGGCCACCACGGCTGTGTCAGACTACGACCGGAAAGGATGGATTGGTACCCAAAACACGGGGTACAAGGACTACCTCGGGTACCTACTCGAGAGAGAAGAAGGTTTCACCTCGGCCACTCGGCCAAACAGGAAATGGTTAACCGCGAAGCAAAAGATTCTAGTCATGATTGTGACCGATAGCCTGTTGCCCACAAATAACAAGAACAAGGACGTGGGAAGCTTAGAATGCACTTTTGCTTACCTCCTAAAACACAAAATCAAGTTCAACCTACCGGCACTTATATTGAAACACATGGAGTTTTGCAAAACTAGCAACTGGCTTAGCCTACCCTACGGAATGATCCTAAGTTGGATCATGGAGAAAAAGGGGTTAGACCTGAGCCACACCGAGGTCAAGACCGCAAACGGCATGGTATTCAATGCCCAGAATCTCCATTGCAACGATATATACTACATCGAAGGGGGACAATACATCACCCTCGAGGAGGTTTGCCTTAAACCTGAAGAGGAACGGAGGGAGTTGGTTGACCGACTAGATATCTCCAACAAGAAGTTTAAACGGGCAATGCAAGAATGCGGGGGAAATGAGGAGCAAGAAGAAGATAGCGAGCCCGAATCACCGGCTCCCACACGAGCAGGGAGAAACCCGGGGGGCCAAAACGAAGAAACCACCAACGAACGCATCCTCGCACAACTCAGCTTACAGAACCAAATCATGGATGAAGGGTTCTCAGCCCTAATCCACGCAACACGCGCCTTAGATCAGAGGGTGGCAACAATCGAGACCATCCTGGGCACTCGCGGGGCATCCAGCTCGGGAGCAGGAAACCAAGGTAGACTCGAACTCTCTAATCACCACTTCACCAGAAATCCAGTCTACCCCAGCAAAGACAACGCGCGAGGCCACACTTCCTAATCGGAAGGCCAAAATACGCTACGTCCCGGGGTGAAAGAATAGATCCACAAACCGGCTTTGGGGACGAAGCCTCCTGTAAGGGGGGGGGGAGGGGAGAGTGTAACACCCGGTGTTACGACCCCTAAACGAAATTAATTAATAAACTACTCACCCTCAAAAAGGGAATTAAAATCCATTAATTAGCTAAAAAGGGGTCCACCATGGTCCACGGGCCCTTATCCCTAAATCCAACCCTTAGTCCTATAATAAATAGAATTAGCTAAGCCCATACCATTTAGATCCTAAATAGGACTATTAGATATATAAATAGGGACATAAGAGGCACCTAGAACTCACACCACAAATAATCTCTCACCACACAAGAAGTTCCAAGAATTCCCTTAGGAGAAATCAAGAAAGGAGAAATCTTAAAGAAAGACCCTTCATAGCCAAGGAATTAATTAAGGATAAGAGGTAACCCATGTCTCAAAAAAACCTATTTTCTTTGCTATAATCTCCTTCTTTGGCCTCCCTCTATATTCTTGTGTCTTGATAAATTCTTATATGTTAATTGTGATATGTTCTTGATGATTGATAAGATGATTTATGTGCATTCTTGATAATCATGATGATCTTGATGTTGAAGAGAAGTTCTTGATATTGATGTGATAATTCTTGACGAATCTTGATGTTTCTTGATGATAAAGATAAAATATGATCTTGATGATTTGGGTGGGATTAGAGCCCTAGGATGGATTGGGAATTTGTATTGTAATGTTCTTGATATATATTGGGTGGAAATTCGCATGTCCAGGTGTTGTTTATGTTTAGACGTAGTGATAGGATGAGTTATACATGATTATTGCTTTTGATCTATTAATTAACTACGTGGTGTCGTTAATTGCATTTAAAAGTGTCTAAGAATGGTTTCGGGTTCCACAAAGGGATCCCGGGACGAATTTTTGATGAAAGAGTCAATGGGGGGTAGGGGTACCCGCCACCTACCCGCTGCCCGAAGAACACCGCCCGGCAGCGGGCAGCCACCGGGCAGCCGCCTGCCCGTCGGCGACCCGCTGCCCGGAACAGTGTTCTCCGGCGGTGTAACACCCCAGATTTTCAAGACATTTAAAACTTATAATAAAGGTAGAATCTTATTAAATCCCAAGATATAAATACAAGCGTTCGGGGTGCTATGCCACACCTGGGCTAGAGAACCCAAGTGCACAGGCTAACTAACTAATATCCTCAAAGCGTAAATACGTAAACGTGGCACGCAGGCCAAAAGGGAAACTGTCTACTTCTAAGTTCTAGCGCACTCCAGTGACTTAATCTTCTGTGCCTGAAAGCCAAATATATCTGTTCAGCGAGAGATGCTGGTAACCCACTCCAACGCGTTGAAATACAATACATATAGAGACATATATAGATATACGAAAACCATTTTGAGCATGAAGATATATCCTACGAACTCTAGCTTTAAAACCGGGAATGACTCGACAGATAAGGCCAGACACAAGCAACAGTTATAACAGTCATAAGCAGTTCATAACAGATAAGGCAAATAAGGCAAGGTATAAGCAGTAATCATAACCCATCATAAACAATCCCCAATATGAAACCCATAGTCACGTCCCAAGGCACTCGTAGTCACAACTCGTCCGTATCACAAAACATAACACACTTTGTTGGCGCCACAGGACCAATCGCATGCCCATACATGAGGGTCAGCGCATATAGCTCTGACACGGCCCCGCAGCACCCTGCCCCGTATCACAACACGGAGGGGTCGATCGCAACCGACCGATGAACCGCAGCTCATAAGAATGTGTAATCTGACTGTAGCCAGGAATTCCCATCTGACTACAGCCAGCCTCCGAACCGCAGCTCGGGAAAATGTCATCTGATTGCAGCCAGGAATTCCCATCTGACTACAACCAGCTTCTGGACCGCAGCCCAGGATACCGTCATCCGACTGCAGCCAGGAATTCCCATCTGACTGTAGCCGGCTTCTGAACCGCAGCTCAGGAATAACCAATCCGATCGCAACCGAATTGGGGCAACACGCACACATAACACATAGCAAGCACCTACAACCCACATTACACGTTGGGAAGGGGAAGAAAACGTATAATAAAACCTATGCGTGATCCATCACTTACTAAGAATAGTCCTAAAGGGTTCATACTCCTTCCACCTAGGTCAACGGGATACCAATTCAACTAGCATGCAATATAATAGACTCATAAACCTACGAACGGTACCCGAAATATCAAACTAGACATAGGCACGACAAACGGGGTCCGTTGGGACACCACGGGGGTCGGGGAAACATCAAACGGGGAAGTCGGGGTCCCGAGTTGGGGAAAATTCCAGCGGGTAGCCGGTGGGTGGTGGGCCACCCGCCGGCCACCCGCCAGTTTCTACTGTTCCGGCAGCGGGTCGCCGGCGGGCAGCTGCCCGCCCGCCGGCCGCCCGCTGCCAGACGGCGGTTTACGGCAATGGGTAGGTGGCGGGTCCCCTACCCCCCACTGACTCTTTTCACACACGTTACGCCCCGGGAACCGTTGTGGAACCCGAAACCATGCTTAGACACTTTACAACGCAATTAACGACAACACGTAGACAATTAACGGATCAAATACGAGAAACGAACGGCACATAACCTATCATGCTTTTCTAAACATAATCAACACCCAAACATGCGAATTCCCACCCGATAATCCAAGAATAAGATCATACGATACAACCTAGGGTTCTAATCACTTTTATATCAACGAGAATACGATTCATCTTCTAGTTGCAAGGTTCGGTAAGAATAACACATAAACACCGAGGATGCCAATTAATCATCAAGAACATCATAATCATCAAGAACAACACATAATCATCAAAATCCCAACTAATCATCACGAACATCATAATTATCAAGAAACTCCCAATATCAAGATTATCAAGATTCCCCATGGAATCATCAATCAACATCAATAATAATTACCATAATTTCGCCATTCACAATAATATGGGGGAAACCCTAAGGGGAAATCATAGCTATGAAAATAGGTTTTGTTGAGACATGGGTTACCTCTTAGCCTTAAATAATTCCTTGGCTATGAAGGATCTTTCTTTAAGCTTTCTTGCTTTCTTGATTTCTTCTACGGGAATTCTTGGAGCTCTCCTGGGGTGATGGGGCGTTTAGGCGTGTGGGCAGTTCTAGGTGTCTCCTAAGTCCCTTATTTATATATTTAGGAGTCCTAATTAGGAACTAATATTATAGGCTTGCTAATTCTATTCCTTTTGGAACTAAGGATTGGGTTTAGGGATAAGGGTCCATGGTCCATAGTGGACCATATTAATTAATTAAAGGGAATCCTAATCGTAGTCTGAATAGTAAAAGGCCTACTTCCTTTATTCCTAATAGATAACTAGGTCTAGGATTCCTAATTAGAATCTGAATAGTAAAGGGTTTACTTTCTTTATTCCTAATAGGCTTAGGACTCTAATTTAGGCAAGGGTCCACGGTTCATGGTGGACCTTTATTAATTAATTAAAGGAAACCTAACCGAATTAAATCATATTTAATTATTATTAACGGGATTAATTTAATAATTAATCCGGGATTGAAGGCCGTAACACGGGGTGTTACAGGCGGGTGGCCCTCCACCCACCGTCTACCCGCTGGTCCGTACCCCACCCCGGGTCTTTGGCTTCCCCGTTTGATGTTCCCCGCTCCCCATGGTGTCCCAACGGATCCCGTTTGTCGTGCTTGAGTCTAGTTTGATATTTTGGGTACCATTCATAGGTTAATTGAGTATTAGGGATTGCATGCTAGTTGAATTGGTAACTCTTGGACCTAGGTGGAAGTTGTATGAACCCTTTGGACTATTCTTAGTATGTGAATGATCACACGTAATTTTATTTACATGTCTTTCCCCTCCCAAATATGCTATTACATGCTCCTATGTGTCATGTGTTGCATGATCCCCCATTTTGGCTATAGGCCAATTGGGTGGTTCCCAGACTAAGGTTCGGAAGTCGGGTGAAGGCCGAATGGATTGTTCCCGGACTAAAGGTTCGGAAGTCGGTTGAAGACCGAATGGATTGTTCCCGAACTAAAGGTTCGAAAGTGGCTGAAGGCCAAATGGATTGTTCCTGAGCTAAAGGCTCAGAAGTGGCTAAGGCCAAATTGATTCACTTCTTGGACTACAGGTCCAAATATGGGCCTCGGTGATATGACCCACAGGCCTGGACGCGCCAGGCGGTGTGTAGGGCCAATAAGCCGAGGAAGGCTATAGTCCACCGACCTGAGTAATCAGGCGGTGTGTAGGGCTACGGCTGGCTGCGATCCACCGAATGATGGGACAGCGATGTGTAGGGCCGTAGTCTCCGAGGAACTTTGCCCATCGACTGAGTCTAGTTCAGCGGTGTGTCGGTCTTGATCCGCTACGGTCTACCGACTGTACGCATCGACGGTGTGTAAGGTCGTAAGTCCCCCCTTGTAAAGGGGATCACGGTCCACCGACTGTGCGCGTCAGCGGTGTGTCGGATTGTGGTCCGACGTTGAGTTCGTCAGCGGTCCTCTATGGGTTGGTTGCGATCAACTCCCTTCATGCCGCGGTATGAGGTAGGGTGCTACGGGGCCGTGTTAATGCTATACGCATTAACCCTCATGTTCGGGGCATGCGATTGGTCCCGTGGCGCCAGAGCAGTGTGATTGAGTGTCACAATTGATGGTTGAATGATGATTAGAATGATGTTTAAATCTAGGCATAGACTGTGACTTTAGTTGCGTATTCTTTATGATGACTCTTCTTAACTGTTATCACTAATTATTGTGCTTACCCAATTTGCTGTGTCCATTCCTGGTTTTAAAACTAGAGTCTCTTAAGTATATATCTTCCTTCTTCGAAATGATTTTCATATATCTGTATACATCTATCTATAATATATTTCAACACGTTGGAGTGGGTTACCTACATCTCTCGCTGAACAGATATATTTGGCTTTCAGGCACAGATGAGTAGACACCAGAGCGCGCTAGAGACCTGAAGCGTAGAGTAGCTAGTTTCCCTTCTTCGGCCTGCTTGCCATGCTTATGTACTGACTTTACTTTGAGGATTTTAGTTAGTTTGCCTGTGCACCTGAGCTCTCTAATTCAGGTGTGTCATAGCACCCCGTACTCTTATGCTTACTTTGGGATTTATTGAGAATTTACCCTTGTTATATAAGTTTTAAAAGTTTAAAAATTTCGGGGTGTTACATATGGATTCACGCAGATACCCTTGATTGATTCTAATAAAATATACTCTCCCACGTAAAACGGCAGAATAATAAACTTAGATATGCCACTAATATTAATTTTTCAAAAGTCCCTGAAGGAGTTTAAGTTTTCAAAATTAGAAAAAGTGAAAATCGCAACATTAAAAGTATTAAGGTCTTTATATGACCTGAAAAGTTAATAATTGACTGAGTAATTTTTCCTTTTAAAGAAGCAATTTGTATTTATTATGTGTCATTATATCCTTTTTAAAGAGTTGCGAATGAGGTTATTATCCTCATTAAGAAGGAAAAATATGTACCATTATGTGCTCAATAAAGAGTTGATAATGAACTTATTTATTCTTTATTATCTCAGTCAATATTTATGGTGTAAACATCAATGAAATATATAAAGAGCTTGATGATGTCAACCCATGTCTAAAGATGAAGATTTTGAAATTTTGAAATAAAAAGCCTGTGAAAGCTAAGTATTATCTCGACTTGAAGATCGAGTTTTTCCTTGAAAAACTTTTATACACCAGTTAGCCAATATATGATTTTGATTGGATACTTAGACAAGCCAATATACAATGGGCTACTTGGGTACTGGCTATTATTTTTGTATCCCCATAATGTCATGTTTCAAAACTGGTTGTACTATATTTACCCCTATTGTCCCATAAAGGGTCAATAAAGATTGTGTTGCACAAACGATAAAAGGATATATAATGAAATCATTTTGACTAGATATTATGATGTCAATATTATACCACGTGGACTCCAGAAGAGTCACGAGATTATTATAGAGTATATTTATTCCATTGATAGTTGTACATGTGTATTTACAAAATTCCCTATACATTTTCGAAATTTAATGTATCGAACTTAAAGATTGTTATCTTGAGGGGGAGTATCAATTTCATGAATCAATCCTGAAGATTAGGTCTTGAAGACTAACAGATGTACTCTTTTCCTTAGTTAAGTTTTTCCCCACGGGGTTTTTCCTTAAATCTAAGGTTTTTAATGAGGCAACTAATCTAAAACAAGAATACACATATATCATGCACTCTTTAATTTTCCTCAACCAGTTTTTCCCACTGGGTTTTCTAGTGAGGTTTTTAACGAGACATGAGTATTATATAGTAATTGTAAATGGGGAAAAGTTGCAAAATAATTGCTTAAGTAGACAAACCCCAAAATCCTGAAGATTATGCCGATTATGCCTTGAAGGCTTATGATTGTACTCTTTTTCCCTTAACTAAGTTTTTTTTTTTCCATAGGGTTTTCTTAAGTTAAGGTTTTTAATGAGGCAATCAGTATAATATATGTTCTTACAAATATCATGTACTCTTTTCTTCAACTAGGTTTTTCCCGCATGGTTTTCCTAGTGTATCCTCACATGAATAGTTATATTGTTCTCATCCCAGGAAAGTAATAAATATAAGAATATAATATAAAGTAGAGAAAGAAGAGTATACAGAGACAATCATCAATCTTTATTAATCATCCTTCAATTCCAACAGATACAAGATATGCAGAGTTCTAGTGAAGATTACTCTTGGGCTGCGGTCCACTGTTTGGTTGCGATCAAACATTATGATGAGCTGCGGTTCATCGGTCGGTTGCGATCGACCCCTTCGTGTTGCGATACGAGGTAGGGTGCTGCGTGGCCGTGTCAAAGGTATATGCGCTGACCCTCATGTATGGGCATGCGATTGGTTCTGTGGCGCCACCAAAGTGTGCTTGTGTGATGAGATGCGAATTGAATAATGATATTAATGAGATGAAGTGAATCTATGACTGTAGGATATATGCTAGTATCTTTATATGCTTGGTTATAACTGTTGAATGTGCTTATCCCTATCTGTCGAGTCTATTCCGGTTTTGAAACTAGAGTTTCCTACGATATATCTTCCTGCTTCAAAATGACTTTTTCTTATATATATACATACATACATACATACATATATATATATATATATATATATATATATATATATATATATATATATATATATATATATATATATATATATATATACACTTATACGGTATTTCAACGCGTTAGAGTGGGTTACTCTCATTATTCGCTAAACAGATATATTTGGCTCTCAGGCACAGACGATTAGCTCCGGAGCGCGATAGAGGACCCAAGGCTTAGATAGATAGTTTCATATTCGGCCTGCGTGCCATAATGATGTAATGATGTTGTTTAAGGATAATTAGATAGTTTAGCCTATGCATCTGAGTTCTCCAGCTCAGATGTAGCATAACACCCCGTATTCTTATGTTTAGTACTGCTCTGCTTGGGATTTAATGAGAATTTACCTTTATTATATAAGTTTTAAAAGTCCTAAAAATCTGGGGTGTTACAGTTGGTATTAGAGCCTAAGTTTTACCCTAGGATAAGACTTTTAAGACCAGACTTTAAGACATTAAGCTTGAACTCTAGGTATTTAAGTACATAGGACTCAGGAAACTTAGGACGCGTGGTGAGATTGTGAGTATACCCACCATCACATAACCCCCTCACTCTTGTTTAAATTAAGGGTGTGTTTAGAAACCTGGAAAATGAGTTCTGGAAATCATTTTTCAAGTTTCCAATGTTTGGATGTGCCTGGAAAATCAAGTCAACGGAAATCATTTTCCGTTGACTTTGAAAAATAGGTTTGTTTTGGAGGAAAATGACTTCCCCTTTTTTTTGGGGAAGTTATTTTCCAACTTTTACACCAACATCACACCACCACCAACATCATCAACACCATACCACCACCACCTCACTACCACCATCACCACCACTATTGCTGCCGCCACCACCACTATACCACCGCCACCACTCCACCACCATCACACCACAACCACTACCACCACCAACACAATAACACTGCAACCACTACCATCGCAACCATTGTCGCCGCCACCGCCACCACCACCATACCACCGCCACTACACCACCACCATCACACCACCACCATCACACCACCACCATACCACCGCAACCACCGTCGCTGCCACCACCACCACCACTACCGCCACTGCCACCGCCGCCACCATACCACTGCAACCACCATCGAGCGCCACCACCGCCACCATACCACCGCCGCCACCACGACCATACCACCGCAAACACTGCCAAACCACCACCATCACACCACCACTACCGCCACCACCACGACCATACCACCGCAACCACCGCCGCCACCACCACCACCATACCACCGCAACCACCGTCGCCGCCACCACCACCACCACAGTACCACCGCAACCATCGTCACTACACCACCACCACTGCCACCACCGTCATACCACCACCAATTATTATTATTATTATTATTATTATTATTATTATTATTATTATTATTATTATTATTATTATTATTATTATTATTATTATTATTATTATTATATAACAAATAACACCACCACCACCACCATAATATTTTTAATATATTATTAGTTATTTTTTATTATATTTAAAACTATTATTTATATTATTATATATTATTATACATGTTGTAATATTCTAAATAAAATAATTAAAATTTTTAATTATACAATTTTACTCATTTTCCAGAAAATGAACCAAACACACAAAAATAGTTTTCCAGAATGCAACCAAATACGGGAAAGGAAAATGTTTTCCGGAAAATGACTCATTTTCCAAAGAACATTTTCCAGAAGTAATTTTCCTGCTTTCCAAACGGACCCTAAAAGAACTCTCCCCTTCGCTTATCGCATCAAGGTAAGGGTACAAAACTCTAAACTCAACAATACTATAAACATTGGCCCAGTGAACCAGCAGCATGTCACCAAATAGAAGACAATCAAGAACTCCGGAACCCACCACACACGATCCCCTGGCTCAAACTCTACAGCAACTAACACAAGTCGCCCAGACACTGAGCGACGTAGCTCTCCGCAACAACAGACCCCCACCACCTCCATCAAACACGAACTCAGAAACCGCCCGACAAGTTTCAAACCATCGACCACCCACTTTCTCGGGAGAAGAAGATCCCGCAATCCTTGAAGAATGGATTCGGACCTTCGATAAGATTCTGGGATTGGTAGAATGCCCAGAAGAACGTCGTGTAGAGATAGCCGCGTTCTACTTTGGACACGAGGCAGACCTCTAGTGGATCCACGAGAGGCCCACTTACAGGCAGGAACCAGGGTTCAACTGGGAACACCTAAAAACACGACTACGAGAACGTGGTTCTACCCAGCACACGTAAGAGCATATATGCACGAAGAGTTCCTCCATCTAAAACAGGGAATGACTACCGTCGTGGAATACCATAAGCGGTAGATCGAGTTGGCACGCTTTGCGCCAGAACTAGTCCCCACAGAAGCAACCAAGATAGAAAGATTTATATGTGGTCTTAACTTCGAAGCCCGGAAGGCACTAGTCGTAAGCGGACCCCAACCCTCAACGAGGCTTACTCCAGTGCTGACAATCTCTATCGAATCCAACTACTACAACGTGGGGTCCAGGAACAAATCCGTAAAAGGAACACGGGAGGTGGAGCACCACCTACGAAAAGGGCAAGAAACGACACTAACGCGAGGCCAAGCAACCTAGCTGGCCAAAGGCCACCCCTGGGAAACCACGAAGCTAATACAAGGAGCCTCCCTTGCCCAAAATGCAACAAGGACCATAGAGGCAAAGATTGCATGGACAACCCCTGGCGATGCTTCAACTGCGGGGAAGAAGGGCACAAGGCCTTCCAGTGCACTCAACCCCAGAAATCGCGCCCCACAACCATGGGCCAACACGGGGGCACGAACCATCAAGGGAATCACGGTGCTCCCGGAAAGGTGTTCGTCATAAGTCGCACTCAGGCCGAACTCGAGAACGAAGACAACCTCGATGAATGAAACATGGCTCCGGAAGACGAGGACCCCGCAACCCAAACGGGCAAAGATTTAGGAGACGAGTTCTGTTTAGGATAATTAACAGACCCCCTGTATTCACCTTCGCAGTAAAATTACTTGTTTAGTTTAGTTACTTCGGAATTATTATAAATAAAGGGGGCGAAATCGGAATAATATTAACATAAGAAATAGGACGGGTCTGCCCCAAGAACCCACGAGTCACCCAAGTCAAACACCTAAAAATCCAACAAGAAAGATCGGTCAAGACTTTCACCACTAGAAGACAAAAGGAGGAAAAAGACAAGGAATCCACACTAAGGAAAACTAATGTCATCAAGGGGAATTAAACTCTAAACCTCTCATTTGTAAACCCAAGCACCTAACCACTAACCCATGAGTGTTTCTTGAAACCTTAAGGAAACACTCCCTTCTTAAACCCCTACAAATCCCTAAACCCCCCCCCCCCCCCCCAACCCCCAAAAAATTCCCAAATCAAAAACCCTTCTTCTTCTTCCAAGCACACAACTCTCTCTTTCTTTCCTTCCTTCCAAAGCCGCCATCACCACCCTCACCTCCACAACCCACCGTCGCACCACCATCTGCCGCCCCACGACCGACGCTCCGCCCGCCACCGCAACCAACCGGCGGCACCACATCCGCACACCACCGCCACAGCCCGGCAGCCACCCACTGCTCGCCCACACCGCACCTGGCCGCGACCCGCTGCCACACAGCGCCGACAGCACGACCGACCACTGTCGCATGTCGCCACACGTCGCCCTTCCCCCCTCGCCGTCTAAGCCCAGCAAGAGCGCCGCCCCATCGCCGGAACCTTCCGCCGAAGTCCCGCCGGAAACTCGCCGGAAAAAACAGCACCACCTAAGGAGACCGCGCAATGCCAAAAAAGCCCCTCGGAGTCCGCATCCCGAAATGGAGCAACGCCGAATACACCGTGATCGGAGGTAAAGCCCTCGAACCCGATCAATTCCCTTCGGAATTAGTCGACATGCTTAACCACCAAGGGCTTTTGGATTCGTATCTCACCATTAAAGGGGATACATACCCCGAATTGGTAAAAGGGTTTTACCAACATTTGTTGGCCACCGAACGAGGTTATAAACTAGAAATCAACACTAAGGTCCGAGGCAAGGAAATCATACTTTCTGAATGCCACCTGGCCAAGCTCTTATGATTGACCACCACGAGTGTGTCAGACTATGACCGGAAGGGGTGGATTGGTACCCAAAACACGGGGTACAAGGACTACCTCGGGTACCTACTCGGAAAGAAGGAAGGTTTCACCTCGGCCACACGGCCAAACAGGAAATGGCTAACCGCAGAGCAAAAGATATTGGTCATGATTGTAACTGATAGCCTGTTGCCCACAAATAACAAAAGCAAGGATGTGGGGAGTTTTGCAAAAGTGTACTTTTGCCTATCTCTTAAAGCACAAAATCAAGTTCAATCTACCGGCCCTTATGTTGAAACACATGGAGTTTTGCAAAACTAGCAACCGGCTTAGCCTACCCTACGAGATGATCCTAAGTTGGATCATGGAGAAGAAGGGGGTAGATCTGAGCCACGCAGAGGTCAAGACAGCAATGTGGCATAGTTTTCAATGCTCAGAATCTCCGTCGCAATGACATCTACTACACCGAAGGGGATACATCACCCTCGAAGAGGTTTTCCTTAAGCCCGGTGAGGAACGAAGGGAATTGGTTGATCAACTGGATACCTCCAACAAGAAACTCAAGCGGGCAATGCAAGAATGTGGGGAACCCGAGGGGAATGAGGAACAAGAAGAAGATAGCGAGCCTAACCCACCGGCGCCCGCACAAGCAAGGGGAAACCCAAGGAACCAAAATGAAGAATCCATCAACGAGCGCATCCTCGCACAGCTCACCCGGCAGAACCAAATCATCGATGAGGGATTCTCGTCCCTAATCCGCGCGACACGCGCTTTGGACCAGAGGGTGGTAAGTATCGAGGCCATGCTGGGCACCCGCGGGACATCCAGCTCAGGAGCAGGAAACCAAGGTAGACTCGAACCCTCAAAACCACCACCTCGCCAAAAATCTAGTCTACCCCAATAAGGACAACGCGTGGAGCCACATCTCCTAACTAGGAGGCCAAAATACGTGACGTCTTGGGGTGAAAAAATGGATCCACGCACCGGCATCGGGGACGAAGCCTCTTGTAAGGGGGGAGGGTGTAACACCCCGTGTTACGGCCCCTAAATTAAAATTAATTAAATTATCACCCACCCTAAAAAGGGAATTAAAATCCATTAATTAGCAAAAAGGGGGTCCACCATAAAGACCATGGACCCTTATCCCTAAAACCAATCCCTTAGTCCTATAGGAAATAGAATTAGCAAACCCATGCCATTTAGACCCTAATTAGGACTCTTAATTATATAAATAGGGACACAGGAGACACCTAGAACTCTGACCACACAAGAAGTTCCAAGAATTCCCTTAGGAGAAATCAAGAAAGGAGAAATCTTAAAGAAAGACCCTTCATAGCCAAGGAAATTAATTAAGGCTAAGAGGTAACCCATGTCTTAACAAAACCTATTTTCTTTGCTATAATCTCCTTCCTTGGCTTCTTCTTTATGCTTGTGTCTCGATGAATCGTTTATGGTATTGATGATATGATCTTGATAATTGGTGAGATGATTTTATGTGGGATCTTGATGATCTTGATGATGATAAGAGGTTCTTGATAATTATGTGATGTTCTTGATAAATCTTGATGTTTCTTGATGTTAAAAGATGAACTATGATCTTGATGATTTAAAGATGATTAGAGCCCTAGGATGCATCGTGAAATTCGTATTGTGATATTCTTGATATAATTGGGTGGGAATTCGCATGTTCGGGGGTTGATTATACTTAGAAATCATGATAGGATGTGTGTTATATGATTCTTGCTTTTGATCCGTTAATTGTCTACGTGCTGTCACCAATTACGTTTAAAAGCGTCTAAGCATGGTTTCGGGTTCCACGAAGGAACCCGGGACGTTTATTTTGATAAAGAGTCAGTGAGGAGTAGGTGGGGGTAGGGGGACCCGCCACCAACCCGCTGCCCGAAATACGACGCCAACGGCAGCGGGCAGACGACTGCCCGCCGGGCACCCGCTGCCCGGAGGTTTATCGCCGGAGGGTGATTCTCCACCCACCAGCTAGCCGCTGGAACTTGCCCAACTTGGGACTTCGGCTTCCCTGTTTGATGTTTCCCCGACCCTCGTGGTGTCCCAATGGACTCCGTTTATCGTGCCTAAGTCTAGTTGATGTTTCGGGTACCATTCGTAGGATAAATAAGTCTTATATATCGCATGCTAGTCGAATTGGTATCCGGTTGGCCTAGGTGGAAGAAGTATGAACCCCTTAGGATTAATCCTAGCAAGTGGATGACCACGCATAGGTTTCATTATACGTTTTTCTCCCTTTCCCCAATGTGTTAATGTGAGGTTGCATGTGCTTGCTATGTGTTATGTGTGCATGATACCCCAATTTGGTTGCGATCAAATTGGTTATTCCTGAGCTGCGGTTCAGAAGCTGGCTGCGGTCAGAATTACACTCTTGGGCTGTGGTCCACCGTTTGGTTGCGATCAAACGTTTTACATGAGTTGCGGTTCATATCCCTGGCTGCGGTCAGATGATCACTCTTGGGCTGCGGTCCACTGTTTGGTTGCGATCAAACATTATGATGAGCTGCGGTTCATCGATCGGTTGCGATCGACCCCTTCGTGTTGCAATACGAGGTAGGGTGCTGCGGGGCCGTGTCAGAGCTATATGCGCTGACCCTCATGTATGGGCATGCGATTGGTCCTGTGGCGCCACCAAAGTGTGCTTGTGTGATGAGATGCGAATTGAATAATGATATGAATGAGATGAAGTGAATCTATGACTGTAGGATATATGCTAGTATCTTTATATGCTTGGTTATAACTGTTGAATGTGTTTATCCCTATCTGTCGAGTCTATTCCGGTTTTGAAACTAGAGTTTCCTACGACATATCTTCCTGCTTCAAAATGGCTTTTCTTATATCTATATATATATATATATACATACATATATATATATATATATATATATATATGTATATATATACGGTATTTCAACGCGTTAGAGTTGGTTACCAGCATTATTCGCTGAACAGATATATTTGGCTCTCAGGCACAGACGATTAGCTCCGGAGCGCGCTAGAGAACCCAAGGCTTTGATAGATAGTTTCATATTCGGCTTGCATGCCATAATGATGTAATGATGTTGTTTAAGGATAATTAGATAGTTTAGCCTGTGCATCTGAGTTCTCTAGCTCAGATGTGGCATAACACCCCGTATTCTTATGTTTAGTACTGCTCTGCTTGGGATTTAATGAAAATTTACCTTTATTATATAAGTTTTAAAAGTATTAAAAATCTGGGGTGGGGGGGGCGGGTGGGTGAATAGACTTTCAAACTTTTTCGCACAGCACAATAATTGCTAAGCCAGAGATAAACCAAAACTCTTAACTAGATTGTGAGAGTATGGTGCACAGCAAAAATAAATAAAGATAAAGTGTGTGTGAGATTGTGTGAGTTATATCTCGTGTAGAGCAAGTAAAGAGCAGTAAGTAAAGAAAGCAATAAAGAATACAAGACAGTTATAGTGATTCGGAGGTGGTGTACCCTCCTACTCCACTTGCTCTTATCTCCAAGAGCAATTCACTATTTCCACCACTTTTTGGTTCCGAGATACAATGAATTTCCGTGATCTAGTGCTTTGATCACCAAGCCCGCACTAATCATGCCCAGTAACACCACACTGCTGCTTCGGGTTTCACGTCGCCGCGCTACTATTCCAGGATTTCACGACTCCGCGTTACTTTTCCCCCGTCTTTCACACTCTGGTAGAAACGTATCCCGTGATCTAGTGCTTTGATCACAAAGACCGCACTAATCACGCCCAGTGCCTCCGACATTGCTGCTTCGGATCTCACAGCTCCGTGTGATAATCCAGGATTTCACAGCTCCGTGTTACTTTCCTCCCTTTTCTTGTTTTGCTCCAAAACAAGTGTTGTCTTGCTTCCAACTTCGAGACTCTGTAGTTGATCTTCAATGATGCGCTTAGTCCCTTTGATGAAGATGAAACACTCTGGAAAGATTGCTCTTGAACGCTCTGAGTGTTTTTCTCTCTTTGAATGTATCAAGTAAAGCACTTGATTTTTATGCTCTGTTTAGCTCTGCTTTTAGAACTCTCAGAATATTTTTTCTTTGAAGCTCTCAGAGTTCTTTTTCTTTTCTCTCATTTGAAGATTTCTTTTGGTATGCTCTGTACCAAATGAGATTTTTGCTCTTTACTCTTTTTAGCTCTTTGCTCGTATGTTCGTGTTCTCTGCTCTATTGCTCTATTTGTTCCCCATCTTAAAGTCTTCATATCTTCATAATTTTATAGCTGGTAATGAGAATCTGCCCGTTGGAAAGAGACGATCTCATTTTTGAATTCTTGTATCTTTTGTCAGAGATCTTATCTTATCTTCTGGCGAAGTGTCAGAAGAGATAAGTTAACCGTTGGTAGAGCTTCAACTTCATGCAAATGAGTTCCCAAACTTCATCTGATATTCCTCTGGTTTTCTCACGTTTCTTGGGAATATCTGGGTCTCAGTTTTGTGTAGAATGGCTTCTCTGATCAGCTCTGAAGTGGTTCTTGGGATTTAAATACTTCAAAAATATTCTTCAATTTAATCCCATACTAGTTAGACTAGTATTTTTCCTTCTGAGAAATTCTTCACTATAAGTTTTCTCATCTTCTTCGTCTGGGTGTTCTGATGTTTCAAACTGGCTTTGAACTTCCTCCCAATTTGAATTTCTCCTTTGTAATTGACACCCAATTGCAATTGAATTGTAATTGGCACCCAATTTGAATTTCTCCATTGTAATTGGCACGCAATTGTCTCCTTTGTAATTGACACTCAATTGCAATTGACTTGTAATTGGCACCCAATTTGAATTTCTCCATTGTAATTGGCACCCAATTAACTTTGACTTGTAATTGGCTCACAATCTACTCCTGGTGCTTCAATTGCTTCCCAATTTGAATTATTTGACTTTGACTTCGAAATTGGCTCCCAGACTTCTCCTTGTATTGAATTTCATCTCAATTCAAATGCTTCCCAACGTCTTCTTTCAATTGGTCCCCAATTTGAAATTGCATCCCATACTACAACTTGAATTGGCTCCCAATTTCAATTTTACATTGACTCCCAACTTGAATTGATTCCCATGTGAAACTAGCTCCCAATTTCAAAGCCAAACTAGCGCCCAACTCCATCAGACTTAATTAATTTTGGCTTCTCAATTTTACCTTGTAAAATTCGGCTCCCAAGTGCGCCCAACTCCATCAGACTTAATTAATTTTGGCTTCTCAAATTTTACCTTGTAAAATTGTTAATGGTGAGATTTGAACTTGAGCTATTTTTCACATAATACATCAAGCATTTTCCACTTCATCCATACGATATATTAGTTAAATCTCCAATCATCTTTGATGTACTCCTTTCTTTCCATAGATGCTTGATCTCCAAGTCAAATTCATGCAATCTTTCAATCTTAATTTTCTTCAACGAAAATTCTTCTGGGATATCTTTTTGAGTAGTAGTGACGTGATTTTCATATCATTCAACTTCTTCTTCTATTTGTCATTTTCTCCAGACAAATTCTTGATTTTCGGCTTGATATCTTCTTCTTCTATTTTCATGCATCTTCCTCTGTTTTTCTCTTTTGCAATTTAAATAATTTCCCGATCATGGTCTTAGACTCTACTAGACCTATAAAATAAAATTGGGGGTTCTACAAATACATATTTGACATATCAAAACCATTACACTTTATTCCTAACATCCTACTTAATGGTCTGCTGAGTCATCGTGATTTAATACCTCTTCAAATCTTGTAGACGTCTAAAAGGCGAGGAATTTCGCCTTTTTAGGGCAAGTTAATCACCCTAAATGCAATAATGAAACATTCCAACTACGTTAAATGGCTCCCAAATTAAGTTTTAACCCACCCAACCCTCCTTTTGTTGTTTACTTCTTTATTTTATTTAGTGACGAGAGAAATCGACAACAACTACTTAATATGGGAGTCATAATCATGTAATTACTAAGTCAACAACCTAACCAACTTGGTTGGGGTTACTAATATTTTTTACTTCACTTTCTCCTATTGTAGAGTGTAGCAAAAAAGTGGGCCAACAATTAGTGATTTCTGAAATCCAAATTGCTATGAGGAAAATCTTAATAGCAACTGGCAAATTATACCATGCACCACAGTGCATAATCGATTATGCACCGCGCATCAAAACGACGTCGTTTTGTTAAATGAAAATAAACGGCATTCGTTTTTCGCCGTTCCGCTCCGTTCCGCAAAAAGTAACTCTGTTATTCAGTTTCATTTCGTATATACTGCAGTTTCAGTTCAGCACAACTACAGTTTCATTTTGATATAACTACAGTTTCATTTATATTTATAGACTCAAATATATGAAAATGTTATTTAATTTTATTTTATATACACTATAGCTTTATTAAAACACAATTATATGATCATTTTGATATAATTACAGCTTCATTGTACAATATACACTCAAATATGTGAAATGTTATTCAGTTTCATTTTATATACAATGCAGTTTCATTTCACCACAACTACAGTATCATTTTGATATAACTGCAGTGTCGGTTTAAATATATTGTAGTGTCAGTTGGTGTTTAATAACCAAACAAACGGACTCCGTTAACGGTAACGGCGAGCCATTTCTTTACTTAAAAAAACGACGCACATGCACCGCGGTCTATGATATAACGACTGATAGCAACTCTCAACGGCCAGAGACATATTACGACAAGTTATAAACATATAAAGGATCAAATGAGAACTTGTGAATGGTGGTGCATACGTGCAGTTTGGTGCACTTATTGTGCACTTTTAAAATATTTGTGTTGCATTTTTTATTACTGATTATATTTTGTACATTTAAGGTGTCAATTGTGCACTTTTATAATTTCTGAAGTTCATTTTTAAATTGCCATTTATAAGTATTATAGTTTGCACATTTATTGTTTGTGTTGTGCGCTTTTAGAATTACAATTTTTGAACTACACTTTTGAATTGCATTTGTAAATATCATTAAATATAATTCACTTTATAATTTTAAGTAATGCAATTTAGACTTTGAACTTTCACACCTAGACGTGAGTTTGGACTTTATATATATATATATATATATATATATACTAGTTTTTTTTTACACGCATTGCGCGATTGGGATAATGCACAATGTTTTTTTAAATAAGTACTTTAAAGTATATAAATGTAAGATTATATTGGAATTGTTCATGCATAGATAATTGAATGTTGAATTTGCGTATTTAAATAGGTAATTCTAAGTTTACAAATGCAAGATAATATAGTCAAAATTGATTATTTTTGATAAAATAATTGTATAGGTATGGTTGAAACCAAATACGTGACATAAGGGAGAGCAAATAAAAATTAGGGCATAAAATATTAAATATATACTAATATTGAAGAACTAACTGCTGATTGCTAAACAAGGACATTGCGAGATAGTTTTCCACTTCAATTTGTTGTGCGATTAGAATACTATTTTTGTCAATAAATCCCCCAAGTAGTTAATATGATTGGCTTAATTATATTTTTATTTTTTTTTATTTTTTCAAAAACAATTATTATTATTATTATTATTATTATTATTATTATTATTATTATTATTATTATTATTATTATTATTATTATTATTCTTATTATTATTATTATTATTATTATTAAATATATGTAACTCTTAGGTCATTTTACATGTTAATCTAAACAGCTAATTTTTTCAAATATTTGTTTACCAATCGTTGATATAATTCGCTGGTCAAATCCGCTAATATAATCCGCTAACCGCTGATTGTCAAACAAGGACATTGCGAGATAGTTCTCACTTTAATCTGTTGTGTGATTTGAATACTCTCTTTGTCAACAAATTCTTCAAGTAGTTAATATGATTGGCTTTATTAATTATATATTTTTTTTAATTATTTCATGGTATTAATAAAATACTTGGTAAATAAATATATAGCATTATTTTGTATTATAACTTTGATATTTAATTAAAAAAATAGTGCACAATAAAGATAATAGACAATGTAGTGAATATAATAAATTGATGAATTTGAATGTAAAGAATTTTTACATTGGAGAAATATAAAGATAATATAACTAATAAAATTATTTCTCTTAATTAATTTATTGATAATGAATAATTTTTTTTTAATAAGGACATTGTAGAGATAATGCAGCGAATATAATCAATTGATGAATTTGAATGTAAAGAATGGAGAAAAATAAAGACAATATAACTAATAAAATTATTTCTCTTAATTAATTTATTGATAATGAATAATTTTTTTTTAATAAGGACATTGTAGAGATAATGCAGCGAATATAATCAATTGATGAATTTGAATGTAAAGAATGGAGAAAAATAAAGACAATATAACTAATGAAATTATTTCTTATTTAATTTATTGATAATGAATAATTTTTTTGAATAAAGAAATTGTAGACACAAAATTCTAAATTAAAGTAATGCATATGTATTTTTTTTTTTGTAGCTAGTAAATTATTATTTATACCAACTTTGATTGGGATGTGGTTCGAACCTAAGACCTTTCTTATTGGAATCAATGAGTAAGTTAACGGTGAACTAACAGAAATTAACGGAAAAGTTAACGGATAATCATATTCATTAAGGATAAATTAGGAAATCTTAAGGAAAAATTAAAATCTGATCAATCTGAGCCATTCATTTGATCAAAAAATTTGACCGCCATTTCTTCTACCCAATATAGGCCTAACTCTCTTGGGCTCTTATTAGTATAGTAGATATATATATATATATATATATATATATATATATATATATATATATATATATATATATATATATATATATATATATATATAGGGTCCGGATAAGGTGAGGACCTAATCTTAGGTGAGGAGGTGAGGACGTGAGGACTAATCTAGACCATTAAATCAGAATGACGTATGATTGAGATTAAAAGAAACAAATCACACGGATTAAGAAAAAACAAATCCCTTTAAAATATTAAAATATATAAATTTAGGGTAAATCAGTCTTATTAAAAGATGTGCATTCCTATACAAAATGTTGTGCATTCCTGTACTAAGTGTTGTGCATTCCTGTACTGAGAGTTGTGCATCAATAACTTCATTGTTGTGCATTCAAACCCCGCCAAAAAATCATACAGTGAACATCCAATGTTCTACGATGCATTGAACTATGTGCTATAATGCACAACTCCCTAGCCTATAGTGCACAACTTACAACACTAGGTTGCACAATCAGCACACACGAGCACAATCGTACTACCCAGGCATTTATACATATACACGACAATCCAAATATAGACAATATTATACTCAAAAGAACAAGCGAAAAACAAATAAAAAATACTGATTAGTTTGCATGGGCGAACACTCAATCAATGATGAAGAAATCGCGGCTCCAAATTGCAATGGTGATGATCCAAGAAAATAGGAAACCAATTTTGCCAAGGATTATACATGCGTTCACACTTAAAAAAAAATAGAAAAAGACACTATTATCCAACTTTAACAAAAAAGATCAATCCATGTCATCTCAAGAACTCAAATCTGGACCATCCAAATAAAAAAACAAACGCACAAGATTAGTCCTCACGTTCTCACCTAAGATTAGGTCCTCATCTGATCCGGATTATATATATATATATATATATATATATATATATATATATATATATATATATATATATATATATATATATATATATATATAGAGAGAGAGAGAGAGAGAGAGAGAGAGAGAAGAGTTCAAGTGCGGGTATAGCTTCCCGTGCAGTTGTGCGATTAAATCTGAGCCGTTGATCAAATTTAGATCAACGGCTCAAATCAATGAAAATTTAAAAAAAAAAAAAAAAAAACACGCGCGTGTTTGGAAGAAAGAAGCATAAGATAAAAATGGCGCACATTAAGTGATAGAAACACGCACCTTAAGTAGTGCGAGTATAGCTTCCCGTGCGGTTGTGCGATTAGATCTGAGCCGTTGATCAAATTTAGATCAACGGCTCAAATCAATGAAAATTAAAAAAAGAAAAAAAAAAAAAAAAAAAAAAAAAAAACGCGCGCGTGTCTGGAAGAAAGAAGCATAAGCTAAAAATGGCGCACATTAAATGATAGAAACATGCACCTTAAGTGTTAGATCTTAAGCACAAACTCATGCACATTAAGTACAAAACCCACACACATTAAGCACAACCTCACGCACATTAAGCACAAAACCCACGCACTTTAAATATTAACTCACAGACTTTAAGTTTCAACAACTATTGACATTAAGTACAAAACCCACGCACATTAAGTACAAAACCCACGCACATTAAACACAACATCACGCACATTAAGCACAAACCCCACGCACTTTTAGTATTGACTCACAGATCTTAAGTTTCAACAACTACTGACATTAATCACTAACCTCACACACATTAAGCACAAACCCTACGTACATTAAGCACAAACTTCACTCACATTAAGAACAAATCTCACGCACCTTAAGCACGAAAGTTCACACTTTAAGTTTTAACAACTACTCACGTTAAGCACAACCCCACGCACCTTATGCACAAACCTCACGCGTCTTATATACAAAACTCACGCACATTAATCACAGATCCGCTCACCTTAATTTTGACCTAGATGCAAAAATTTAAAAATTTCCACCGCATTTTTTTTAAAAATTTTGACAATCCTAGACGTTGATTTAGCGAGATGAATGACCCAGATTAAAACGCACAACCGCACCTGGGCACCCTAACCGTACCAGAACCTAATTCTATATATATATATATATATATATATATATATATATATATAGGGTCCGGATCAGGTGAGGACGTGAGGACTAATCTAGACCATTAAATCAGAATGATGTATGATTGAGATTAAAAGAAACAAATCACACGGATTATGAAAATAAATCCCTTTAAAATATTAAAATATATAAATTTAGGGTAAATCAGTCTTATTAAAAGATGTGCATTTCTATACAAAATGTTGTGCATTCTTATACTGAGTATTGTGCATTCTTATACTGAGTGTTGTGCATTCTTATACTGAGTGTTGTGCATCAATAGCTTCATTGTTGTGCATTCAAACCCCGCCAAAAAATCATACAGTGAACATCCAATGTTCTACGATGCATTGAACTATGTGCTATAATGCACAACTCCCTAGCCTATAGTGCACAACTTACAACACTAGGTTGCACAATCAGCACACACGAGCACAATCGTACTACCCAGGCATTTATACATATACACGACAATCCAAATATAGACAATATTATACTCAAAAGAACAAGCGAAAAAAAATAAAAAATACTGATTAGTTTGCATGGGCGAACACTCAATCAATGATGAAGAAATCGCGGCTCCAAATTGCAACGGTGATGATCCAAGAAAATAGGAAACCAATTTGGCCAAGGATTATACATGCGTTCACACTTTAAAAAATAGAAAAATACATTATTATCCTACTTTAACAAAAAAGATCAATCCATGTCATCTCAAGAACTCAAATCTGGACCATCCAAATAAAAAAACAAACGCACAAGATTAGTCATCACGTCCTCACCTAAGATTAGGTCCTCACCTGATCCGGATTATATATATATATATATATATATATATATATATATATATATATATATATATATATATATATATATATATATATTAAGAATCAAATGAGGATTCTTTCCCACATGAGAATTGTGGATTAATCTTGGACGTTGGTTAAGGTTAATGTTTGTTTTTGATTTGGTCTTTTTTTAGATTTGGAATCTCATGTGATATGAGGATTGGGGGGTTTTTAGTCTTTTGTTTTATTTTTCATGTATGATTATTATTATTTTGGGATCATTTGCATTTTTTAGGATTAGTAATTAAGGTAAGCTTTGAATTTAACCATATCTCCACAGCGGTCATTTTCGTGCTCCGTGACAATTCTGCTTTGCATCAACTTTTGTGTCTCCACGTCCGAGAAAGAGTTCTTACCTCCACCCCCACCTGTCGAAGACACTGTAGATGATTATTATTGATTTATTTCAAACAAAAAGTTCAACTATGCATGACTAGTCAGATAAAATTTTGCCTATGCTTTTAATAATCTTCGTGCTCCTATATCTCTCGACAAAAAACAGAAATTTGAAGAGTTGTGCAATAGGATACATGAATTGTTATCTTAAGCAAGATTGTTAAAAATTAATTAGAACTTCCATATTTATATTATGAATTATTTTCTTTCTTCGGTTGGTGAACTAATCACTAAGCCGTTGTTTTTTTGTTTTTTTTTTTTTTTTTGTGCATCGGTGATGTTTGTGTTTGTGCAGTGTATTTGTGCCAGCCGTGCTTAATCCACACATGTGTTTTTTTTTTTTTTTTTTTTTTTTTTGCAATAGGTGTTGTTGGTCGTAGAAGTGTGTGACACTAGCCGTGAAAAATGCATTGTTATTTACACTAGTTGTGCATTCGTGTGTTGTCATTGATTTTTACCATCATGCGTGGGAATTTTTTTTTTCTTTCATGTTAGTAGTGCTTGTTCCTTGTTGTTTCGTTGGTGACAGTAGAATTTTGTGTATGTTACATTCGCTTAACTAGTTTATTGAATTTATTATTTTTTTTTTTGTTGTGCATTTGTGCATCGATGTTAACCTTAATTGTGCATTATTGTACTGCCATCAATATTATTTACACACAGTTTGTTTGTTTGTTTTTTTTTTTTCTGTTTACCCCATGCGGTTTTTTAAGTGCGTATATAGTAGTGGTTGTGATCATTGGTTTGGTTGTACATGGTGGTAGTTTCATCCTGTTTTTTTTTTGTTTGTTCGTTATTTGTGCATGTAGGATAGTCTAATTCTATCAAAGGTTGTGGCATGGACGTTTCTCTAGGTGGGACAAAGTATTGGATGCCGATTTGTGAAGAGGGTGTTCGGCCTTTTATGGGATAACGTTTTGAGCGGCTTGAACATGGTATCGCCTTTTATCGACAATATGCGCCTCTCGCATCTACGATCCTAAAATAGACAATAGGTGCCAAATGATCAAAACAAATGCGCACAAATTCTATAATCTAGCTCATTTGGAAATTATCAAAAATCTAGCTCATTTGGAAATTATCAAACTATCACTCCTCTCCACTTGCACACAACCAATATTCACAACATCAAATGCATATTAGTAACCAACTCAAATGCACAAATGATGTCCACAAACTGGCACACTGGACGCATAACAGCGGTGGTCTAATTTAAGCACACCCAAACATACTATTCAATGTCATCAAATTCACATAATCCTCTTACACACCCACCCGTGGTACACAATGTCTTCAATAACACATATATGCTCATATTATATACTCTAAGGTGCACACAAAAGAAAACACAACCAACCAACTTAATGCGTGTTGTTAACAAGCGTAAATGCACACAAACAACTAACTATAGTGCACTCCATTCATCCTATAATGTGGTCACAGTTTCACCTGTTCAACGTTCTCAAATATCCAAGCCTACCTTATACAATTACATAAAACTATAAAATCCCCTACCAAAATCAAACACCCACTTGGATTCTTTAACTAGTATATGAATAAAAGACTAGCCCAAATCCAACCTGTAACAACCCAAAATTTTATCTTATAAATCCGGATTTAAGAAAACCCAAATAGCCCATTTTCACTCCATAAATTTTTTTACAAAGAAAGAGGTGTTGAATAAAATATGTTGAGCCATTTTAAATTTAATTCGACACCAAGAATGGATTTAATTCCAATATCATAAATTTTTGGGTACTTCGCCTACCAAGATTTAAATTGAGAATTCATCTTAGCGAGACCGGGAGAATTCAAATAGATTTTAAACAAGTGTTCATCCAAGTAGCTTTTTGAGAAAATTCATTTTCAACCCCAAAGTATTCAAAGTTAGCATTTCTAGCCCTTGGTTCATGAAGCATGGTGGACCACAAACCATCCAAAACTTGTCTGATTCCATTTTCTAGCCTAACTATTTACCACTTTGCCATCCACCAATCATAGGAAATCATCCTAGGGTTTTGTGCTCCTATATATTGAGCATTTATCATACTTAGCCTCTTTGTTTCCACCATTGAGCTCCCTTCCCTGCAAGAACACCAAGAAATCACAGTAAGTTTTCAACCTTCATCTCCATCCACTCATTCTCCCTTCTAGCTTTCATCATTCTCTAAGATTCTAGTTTAACTTGGCTCTGTGGTTTGTTGAGATGGTTAGAAGGCGAAGGAGGTTGTAGCTAACTAAGGAAGAATGTGAAAACCAAGCTGGAAGAAGAGAAGTCTACAAGAGGTATAACCCCATAGATTCCTTCTTGAAATTTGTCTCTGTGAAGCCTTAATATTGAGTATAAATGAGTAGAAATTATGAGATTTTGTTGTGTTTATGCTTAGAAGTGATCTAGTTTTTGTTTGTGAGTTGTTGAGATTGTTTTGGACTTGTTTGGATTGAGTTTTGTAGATGAAATTGCCATCTGGTGCACACACATGGTGCACCAGATTTAGACCAGCGGCCCTAGCCGCGGTCCATCAGGAGGGCCGCCGCCTAGTCCCATTGGAGTAACGGGGCTCATGGGGCGGCTCTTGAGGAGTCCCGCCCCAGGTTCCTGAGTTTGATTCTAAGGAGAATTTGTGCAGTGGACGGGCCCTTGTGGCTCAGCTACGTATCGTTTCGAGCTGAGTGTTACGGGCCCTTGTAGCTCGGCTCTTCGGGATCGTCTCGACGCACGTTTTGTCTTTGATTTCGTTGAATTTGGATTAAAAATGAGTAAGATGTGAAGGATTTGTTGAAGAATTTCTATACAGTGCATATTTGCTTAGTTCTTTGTATATGAAGAATGCTTGGCCTTGTAAATATGATGTTATTTTATTGAGTAGAGAAGCATGATCCTTTGAGAGTATGATTTATTATGCAAGCATGATCCTTTGAGAATATGATTTATTATGAAAGCATGACTAGATTGTGATATTTAATCAATGAGAAATGTAGCATTTTTTGTTGCTAGAATGTGTAGAATTTGCTATGTTGCAAACCGAGCATGATATTGAATTCTTGAGTACTTCATGTTATTTTATACATGGTTTAGAAGCATGTTATAGAGTATTTTGACATCCCACATATGTCATATTTCAAAAGTGCATAAAGGGCCAACGTGAGCCCAAAAATACTTTCAAAAACCATGAGCATGTGGTATATCATTCTTTGATGCATTGAGAAGTAGTAGAGTTGTTTGCATGCATACGATTGATGCATGAGAGATATATTTATGTATTATCTATATCGGTGAGGTTTTGGAGGATACCGTTTGGACTATGTCCTCTTGGGAGATATTTATGGACATTGCGGTCCCAGTATATGTAACGTGGCGTATTCCCACGTTACGAGGTTGGAAACTACCCGCCGAGCTCGGAATCATGGTAGGGGGTGTGCACACTAATAGTTCGATACCTGATTCCACAGAGTTTGAACCACGAGATTGGTTCTGTAGACGGTAGGAGATATTGGGTCGGAATTATGTCGTTCCCGATGGGGTAATTCACACTTCTGTGAAACCCTAAGCCGTCTACGAGTATAAGAGAAAGAAAGAGAGTCAACAGAGACTCAAGAAAGGGAGTCAACAGAGACTCAAGAAAGAGAGTCAATAAAGACTCAAGAGAAAGAAAGAGAGTCAAGAGAGACTCGAGAAAGTAACAAAGAGACCTCCACAGAAAGTACTCTATTTTATAAAAGAGTGAAAGAGCATGATTATAATGTTGCACGAGATTGCATATGAGCATGAGTATATTATTGCACTAGATTGCATAAGAGTATGATTATAATGTTGCACGAGATTGCACATGAGCATGAGTATATTGTTGCACGAGATTGCATATGAGCATGCGTATATTATTGCACTAGATTGCATAAGAGTATGATTACAATGTTGCACTAGATTGCATAAGAGTATGACTATAATGTTTCACTAGATTGCATAAGAGTATGATTATAATGTTGCACGAGATTGCACATGAGCATGAGTATATTGTTGCACGAGATTGCATATGAGCATGAGTATATTATTGCAATAGATTGCATAAGAGTATGATTACAATGTTGCACTAGATTGCATAAAAGTATGACTATAATGTTGCACTAGATTGCATAAGAGTATGACTATAATGTTGCACGAGATTGCATATGAGCATGAGTATATTATTGCACTGGATTGCATAAAAGTATGACTATATTGTTATATGAGATTGCATGAGAATAGAGCATCATATGAGATTTATAACGAGAAGTTTGACTTAAGATGTCCCTTTGAGCATGATTATCTTATTGTAATAGAAGCTCTACTTATCAAGTTATGCGTTGTGAACGCAAAAGCATGAGAAGACGTGTTATGTGGTCTTTTAGCATGAACCTATCTGTAAGCATGAATTGCTTGTTAAGCTATTTGAGAAGTTTATATGCTAATGAATCTATGTGATCAGTCTTATACTTATATTAGCATGCCACCTGATATTATAGAGTGCAAGCATCTAGAAAGAATGTGATAAATCTAAAGATGATTTGAGATGAGATTATTGCTGATAAAGAAATCAAATGTTTTCTAAGTAAATGCTAGAATGCTTTACAGGGTTGAGTGTGGTTATACTTAGCTTCGTGCTAACAGGTGTCTTCCTATTTTGTCTATGTGTTGCTTGCAAAACCCCTTTCAGGTGGGCCCAACAGTGTGAAGAAGTCGAGTTAGATTAGTCTCGTAGATAGAGATATCTAAACTCTAGTTGACTGATGCTATGTGTGGATTTTAGACTTTTGACTTTATGTTTTGAGGATTGATGTAGACTATTTGGGGTGACGTATTTTTCCCCCTTATGTTTTAGTTTTATGATGGATGTCAGACTTTTACGTTATTTCTAGTTTTAATCCTTTAGCCTGTGCAATCACCACGGAGTGGTGGTTGTGGCGGTGACACTCCCACTAATTATCTTTTAGTTTTCCGCTGCTTAGTTAATGTTAATGATTGTTTAGAGTTATAATTAAGAGTTAGAAAAGTGGGGTGTTGCACAACCACCAAGACATTCTCACCACTTTCCAGTGCAACTACCTTTACCCGTCCCCAGTTGTGGCCATTTTTAATAAAATAACTACTTTATGAAAACTCATATCGAAACTTCCAAATCCATCATTAATAAAAACCAACACACGTGAATTTATCATTTCAGAAATGCACATAATATTTACTCTACAGTGCACACAAAAACATATACAACCAACCAAACTAATGTGTGTTGTTACCATACGTAAATTCATACAAAAAAAACTAACCATACTGCACAGACTTTCTTCATTAAATGAATAAAAGTCAAACCCAAATCCAAGAACCAACCCTACCATTGCGTATTGTTAACAATTACACTTGCACAAATAGGCATAAACATATTGCACACTGGTTCTACCCCATCTATCTAGCCTCACGTCACCTCAATCCTTCGCACTTCCCTTTCTCCTCCATTTTCTAAAGTTGAAGACCTACGAACTTGCACAAACCATTCCGCCGAACCACCACCGCAAACCATTCCCGGGAACCTGCCTTTTTTTCCTGTGTATTTTTACGCATTTGAACACCCATCCTCTGATTTATATACACCCTTGAATAAATTCACGATAGCCAGAGAGTATCGATAAACACATCCACAAAAGTGAACGGTAATATCCATACCTATTTTCCTCGAGGCCTCCAGTGATGCTCTGCATTTGCTCCGGCAGGGGATGCGTCCGCCATTGCTTCAGAAATTAATCAGACGGAAACACCTTGCTTCGATGGTAGAACCTCCTCCTCTCTCGAGTTCGACACTCCCAAGGCTAAAGTCATAGGGTTTTTACTCCAATTACATAGACGAAGGAGATAGAAGATTGAGGAAACGGATTTCTCGCACGTTCCATCTAAACATCTGCACAATGAAATTGTTTTGACTTTTTTTACCCATCCTGACTTAATTATTTTGCACGTTACAATATTAAACCATGTATTTAAAATTCATCCTATTGTGCAATCTCAACCGTTCATCATCATATTTAGAAGGTTGTCAATTGTCCACAATCCTCATAGGGGAACTTGTTCTCACTTGATCCTTTTATATATATATATATATATATATATATATATATATATATATATATATATATATATATATATATATATATATATATATATATATATATATATATCTGTGTGTGTGTGTATGTGTGTGTGTGTGTGTGTGTGTCCTAATTCTTTCCTATTATATTATTTTATTACATATTTTAAAATTTTTGATTATATATAATATATATAATTTTATATATAATATTTTTTTAAAGCAAAGATGCATATATTAAATCAAAGCAGAAATAGAGTTAGGAGGGATCGTATCCTAGTACAAAGCGTTTGTTTGAGAAAAAGCTGCCGAATCAAGTGTATGAGCGAGTAAATTAGCTGATCTCGGCACTAAACTAATGCATAAATGAGATAAAGAAGGCAAAGTCTCACGACAGTCGTTAATAGCAAAGTCGGCATATGACCGGATATTAATACGAGTAGAAGACAAAGAATTTCGGAGCTCCGAGCAGTTGATGAAGAGATCAACGGACAACGCTTCACGACTCTTAAGCCAAGAAAGCGCCTCCATGCAAGCCATGGCCTCAGCCATTAATGGCGAGTAGTTCTGGGGAAGCCTGCCACTTACCACTGCTAAGAAGACGTCGTCTGGTGCAAGCAGAACTGTCCCGAACGAAGCCTCCCCCGATCCCAGCTGAAACCCAGCGTCTAGGTAGCATCGCGGACGAGCCGAGGTTGGCTGCGGCATGGCTGCGACAGTAGCGGCCGACGACATTACCGGCCTGTGATGGACCTGTTTCCAGCATTGCAGTGAAGATGATGTCGTCCGCCACACCTTCTTTGGCGCCGACAAGCTTCTCTCCCACACGGTCAAGTTCCGGGCCCTCCAAATATGGTAAAGTAATGCCAATCACACCAACATCCTCTTGAGTCTTAGTGTTCATCATATTAGCAAACCACACAGGAAAAGTGTTACCAACAATATTTGCAATAGATAAAATGCCGCATTCCAAACTAGCTTGGCATAGGCACACAAAATAAATGCATGCATGGTATTTTCGTGTTCATCACCACACGTTGGGCATGTAAGATCCACTTCAACTCTTCTTATCAGTAGTATGGAGGATATTATTGAGAGCTCTCCATAAAAAAGTCCTCCACTTGGGAGGGACATTTTCTTTCCAAAGGGCAATCCATTTATCAAAGCTCACTGGGCTATCAACCAAATCTCCAATAATGCTCTTATAACCATTCTTCACTAAGTAACACCCCTTGGGGTCCCCTTTCCAAAACCAAGAATCCACATATCACGGGCTCACAGTGATCCTAGAAATACAGCTCACATCAATAGGAATAAAAATATCAGTTAAGATAGCATGATCCCATGTACTAGTATCCTGGTCTATTAAACTTGAGACCCTTGAACCCTGCAACTCAAGAGGCATAACAGTCTAAACCATAGGGTTTGGATGATTGGGCAACCATGGGTGACCCCAAATTAGAGTATCCTTACCATCACCAATTCTGCGCCTAGCTCCACTACAAATCAAATCATGGGCATCCATAATACTACGCTAGTAGAAACTAGGGGAATTTCCTAGAGTAGTATCGATATAGGATGTAGTAGGAAAATACCTTGCCTTATAAACCCTTGCTACCAGCGAGTGGGGATTGGTGAGGAACCGTTATGCCTGCTTTCCCAACATAGCGAAATTAAAAGCACGAAGGTCTTTAAAACCCAGGGCACCAAACTTCTTAGGAATACATAACCGATCACATGGCACTAGTACAGAATAGAGCAAAGAAATTCTACTTTTAGCTACCCTTCTTTAAACAAGGGTAGTGCATTATTTAAAAAAAAGGGGGCGGTGGCATAATTGTAATTAAATGAATAAGAAACCGCTACCCTTTCTAAAAGAAGGGTAGTGGTTTAAAAAAAAAAAAAAAAAAAAAGAAGACGGAAAGAGTTTCCACTGCCCTTTCGCGTAGCAAAGGGCAGCGGAAACAATATTATAAAAAAAAATAAAAATTAAATTAGAAAAACCTAAACCTCGTACAACGCTTTCTCTCCTCTCACCGCTCACATCTCACAACCAAGCTAGGCTTCTGCAAATCGATCTCACACCCTCGATCATCGCATCTCCGGCGAGGACACGGCCTCGACCACCGTCTCATCGTCGATTCACCGCCCCACGCCCTCATCCGCCGTCTCCACCGCCACAGGGTCGCCGGCGCTGCTTCGAGCCGCCGCCGCTGCTTCGAACCACCGCTCCAGCCGCTGCTTCGTTTAATCATTTCATCATCGCCAACGATATTGAAAAAAAAAAAAAAAAAAAAAAAAAAAAAAAAAAAAAAAAAAACGGAAAGCTCTCCCAACCCTCAACAGTTCTCACCCGCTACGCCTCATCTCACCAGACACACCCTCCCACGGCACCGCGACTCCCTCAGCCCTCATCCGCGGTCGTCGTCTCCGACACCAAGCTAAGGAAGCCCTCATCCGCCGTCTCCCACCGCCACAGTTCTCCTCAGCCGTCGCCGCTGCGAGTTCCACCGGTCTCATCGACTCCTCTGAGCGGCTGCTTCGATTCACCGCCGCCACGCTCTCATCCGTTGTCTCCACCGCCACAGTTCTCCGCCGCTTCGATTCACCGCCGCCAACTGGTCCGATCCGCCGAACTGAAGCTGAAGCCATGTAATTTTATTTATTTTGGTTAAAATTATTTTTTAAAATTATTATTGTAATAAATATTATATTTGTTAATTTTTATAATTTTTATTTCGAATTTTTAGTTATTTTTGTTATTATTATACCCTAATATGTGTAAAAAATATGAATGTAGTTGTTATTTTTGTTGGGATTATATTATATAGTAATATAGTATTGTCTGCATATATATGGTGTGTATAAATATTATGTAGAAATTTTTTATTAGTAATATGATGCTGTGGACTATGAGGATATTGATGAGCAATATGAAGGCCCTGAAGTTCAAACTGACACCGAGGAAGACTTTTTATTGCCAAAGAAGGATTATTTCTCTAAAGAAATTGCAGTAACTACTTTGAACAATACAACCTCTGTTTTTTATGATGAAAACTATAATGAGAATGATACTGAAGAGAACAAAGAGCAGGATGTGTTGAAGAACAGCGCTGAAGGCCAACCTTTTCCTGAAACAGGTCAGATTTGAATCATTAGCTACTGGTTTGTTGATCAATGCCAGTCAAGTATCTATCTTATGATGAATTTTTGTCTATTCCTAGCTGCAAGTTTTATGACAATGGTGCTATTCTCTTGAATAGACAAAGAGAAATTGACACGAGTTGTAGTCTTACTTATGCCCATATATCCATTTATTTATAGGACTGGGTATACATATATTGTATTTTTATTTTTTCTTCACTTCTTCCAATGTTGGGTTATATTGATGAAACTCAGGGCAATGCTCTTTTTCGTTTCATAACTCTGGGGCAATACTATTGTACCATGGTTCAAATAGTAAATTCTTAGTGCAATTTCACATTCAAATGACCCAATTGTCACACTGTTCTTTTAGGCAAGTACAATCATGATTTCAAAGAAGCATGTGAAGGGGAAAAACTTGCTAAAGATGTTATACCCTCATATTGAAGAGCTTGCAAAAGATGCCCTGCCCCTGGATTCTCCTGAATCTGTGGATTTTGCCGACTTTCAGGTTGGTATCAAAGTTTGGCACTTTTTTTTCTTCCTCAATTTGAGGGTTTGTCCAATTGATATTTGATTTCCTTATTTCAATGTATTATCATTCAAAATCAGAGAGTGCTCTTAATTGCAATATAAAACTATTTGCTTGTTTAGTTTCAATTTCATTGCCCCTACTTACTTTTTGTGGGTTAGATTGTCCAAATATTTCTTTGAGATATGACACTAGCTAATTCATACTGCTAAAATCCAAATTTCAAATTGTTTAAAAGAGAAAGATGGTCAAAGATTGATTTTGTTGTGAAAAGTGAGCTGCAGGCAATTAAATTGAAAGATGGCATTTTGCAACACTGGGCTTGATTGTTAAAATCATCCTTGAAATTGAGTGAACTTTGTTGTTAGTAACTTTTGATTTGACTGGTTATGATGCTTGACATGATTATCAGGAGGAGTCTGTTGCTCTTGGAGAGCCATTTGATGGTAAAAGCTCTATGCCACTACCAATTCTTTGTATAGAAGATGGATTGCCTATCAACTGGAAGACATGCAAAGTATAAAAATTAAATTTAAGTTTTAATGTGATAGTTTGAATTTTTATTGTTAAAAATACTAAAATATATATCATATATGTATTTTGTAGTGTCCACAACAAGCGGGGGGTTTTGAGTGTGGATATTATGTGATGTGATATTGTGACAAAATATTCAATTGTTGATATGCAAATTTATTATGTAAGTTTTAGTTTTGGTTGCATGCTCATCACTTTGAATAACAAATTATTACATTAGAAATAAGTGATCTTTCTCACTCTCAGAGGAGGCCCTTGAGTTCAGTTGCTTTTGGTTTAATATGGTATCCTTTACTTTTACTTTAGTATTTGATATAGTGTGTTGATAATATTGTGTTAATATGTAGTGTGTTGATAATATTGTGTTAATATATAGTGTGTTGATAATATTGTGGTTTGATAGTTTGTTGAACATATTGTGTTGATATGTAGTGTATGAATTTCGTATAGGATTTTTAAAAAATTGGGGGATTTAAAAATAAAATGTTTTTTTTAAATAAATAAAAAAAATCCGCTACCCTTGTTTTGAAAGAAGGGTAGCGGATGCTTTAAAAATATAATAATATTCGCTACCCTTCTATACAAGGGTAGCGGAAAGCTCACGACTTTCAGCGTCCCCCACATCCGCTACCCTTGTACAAGGGTAGCGGATGACCCTTTACAAGGGTAGCGAATGTGCATTTCTGTACTAGTGTGGCTTCCAATGAATACTTCCATCCCCCCCAGAACCCCACCAGTAACGATTCATTGTCCTCTCAATAGATAAGCATACTGATTCAGGAAGTAGAAAAACACTCATAGAAAAGGTAGGCATAGACTGAGCCACACTTTTCAAGAGAATTTCCTTACCTGCCTGGGATATAAGCTTCTTATTCCATGAACCAATCTTCTGCTTAATTTTGTCCTCAATGTAAGAAAATACTGCCCTTTTATTTCTACCCACGAAAGATGGCAAACGTAACCCAAATATTTACCAAAGTTTGCAGCCTGTTCCACGCCTAAGACTTGGGCTACCTCCTCCCTGTCAGCCACAACCGTATTCCTACTAAAACAAACACTGGATTTATGGAAATTAACAGCTTGACCAGATAGATTCTCGTAAATATTAAGGCAGTGTTTAATAACCGCGGCTTCGTGATCGTTGGCTTCAAAAATCAATAGGTTGTCATCTACAAAAAAATATGTGAGAAAAAATAGGGGCCCCTCGAGCCACCCTACACCCATGAATAGCACCCTCAACCTGAGCTTTCTATAACAACAAAGACAACCCTTAAGCACAAATAATAAACAGATAGGGAGAGAGAGGGTCTCCTTGCCTGAGATCGCGGGAAGGGATGACTTGGCCACTACATGCACCATTAATCAAAAAATTATAAGAGACCGTGGTAACACACAGCATAATCAGATCCACCCATCTATCCACAAAACCCAGCGTCACTAGCATTTTCCTGAGGAAAGGCCACTCCATACGATCATAAGCCTTAGCCATGTCCAGCTTGAGGGCCCCCCAGCCTACTACCCCACAATGCTTCCTATTCAGATAATGTCCTACTTCAGCAACCACAAGAATATTATCAGTAATTAGCCTTTCCGGGATAAAATCATTCTAAGACTCTGAGATTAAATCTCCCAAAAAGAAGGCTTCATACGGTTCGCAGTCATTTTAGCCATAATCTTGTAAACTACATTACACAAGGCAATAGGCATGAGATCAAACACAGACCCAATTCAAGCACACTTTTCTTCGGAATGAGGACGACAATAGTATCATTGAGACCCGCAGGGAAAGTGCATGTGTTTAGGAAATTAATCACAAAATTAGACACATCCCCCCAACTACATCCCAATAGTGTTGATAGAATCCCGAATTCATTCCATCCGGACCAGACGCCATGTCAGGGAACATAGAAAATAAAGCAGTTCTAACCTCTTCAACAACAAAAGGGCGCATAAGGGCATTATTATTTTCTTGGGACACCTGTGGGGGTACATAATCGAAGAAAGAAGCATCGCAAGAAGCATTATAAGAACTAAAAATATTGTGAAAGTAGCGCAAAACAACAGCCTCCACCGCATCCCCATCCACCCAAACACCAGAGTCATTCATAAGTTTAGCAATAGTATTTTTCTTTTTGCGAGCCAAGGCATACCTGTGATAAAACTTAGTGTTGGCGCCTGATCCCTTTAACCAGTGTTGCTTAGCCCGCTGTTTCCAGAAAACATCCTTCTGGGCCTCCAGATGGGTAAGTTGCGCCTCTAACCGTTGGAATTCAGCTAGAGATGTTGCATCCCTTTGATCACGAAGACATAGCTAGTCCTGGCAAAAGCGTTTCATTTTGTCCCCAAATTTGTGAAAATGTTCTCCTCCCCAGTGCCGGAGCCGATCACCGCATAGATACAGACAATCTAACAAGCCACCAGCTCTTCCATCCTGCCATGCAGTTTCTACCACACCCTTGCATCCCTTATCAAGTAGCCAAGCCATCTCAAAGCGGAACATCCTCCCCCTTCCACCCTCACCACCACTTTCGGCCTCAACACTGAGAAAAAGGGTCGAGTGGTCAAACGAACGCATCATTATATTTCCAACACTCGCACATGCTCGGGCACTACTCCACTGCGGGTGTAGCCAACACTTTATCTAATCTCTCCTCCATCCATCATGAAGTCCCCCTACCTCTCTCCCATGTAAACAGATAGCCTCTCATGGGTAGCTGAACCAAACCACAATCATCCACGGCATCCCGAAAACTGCGAAGGAGACTGATCGGATGGGGGTTCCTGTTGGGAATAGCATTCAAGAACAAGGTGAAGTTTCCTTCACAACTTTTCCCACATTGGTTACATAGGAGAGCTTTTTATCCCTTTTATTGGATAACCCATTTGGAGCTCTTGAATTATCGTGGAGGGAAAAGGAAAGGGGAACCCCACACGCGCGCGCCATTGCCGCCCGCCGGGCTTGGTTAGTACGCGCATCGCGGTGGGGTGGGGTAAGAGTTTTACTCTGTCCTTATTTTAATTCTGAGTTTTTCGCCCTTTGAGATTTAGTTTTTAACCATCCACAATAAAAATGAGTGGCTTAAATTTGTGGCCCTCTTCTCCACTCCTTGCGCTATCTTTGCACTGAATGAATGGCTGAGAGAGGAGGGGCGAGTATTTCCTCAGCTATAAATACCCTGCTCCTCCTCACTTCTAAAACACACTACAATTCATTCTTATCTTCTTTTATTCTCTTTGAGCCTTCTGTCTGAGCTCTAAGTCGGGTTCTACTGTGACTGCGAATACCTGTGCCAGTATCTCGTAGAAAGTCTGTGTGCAACCAGTCGAAAGCACCCGGTTATACCGGCAATTTGCTTTTAAGGTAGTGTATTCACACGACACAGGATTCCCTTCCTTTTTTCCCAAATCAACCAATATAAAAAGCAGTGCTACTATGAAATTTTCTAGTACAAAAACCCAACAGTTAAAAGCAAATTTTATTCTCGTGAAAATATCGTCAATGGCAACCAAGTCCTCCTCTGACCTCGCCAAGCTCGAGCCTCTCACCGATCTGAATTACCGCCGGTGGGCAATCAAGATGATGATCCACTTCGAGTCTGTTGAACTCGATTACATCCTCGCTCTTAACGTTGTGCCTGAGCCCTCTCAACCAAAGTCTCTAGCTTCGACTCAAATCGAGAAACAACTGACAGTCGTAGGTGACACCTCGGATCCGAAGACACCTGATCCCAAGACTGCATCAACCGAGACATCCGACAAAGCCCAATAGGTTCGTACAAAGTACGTAAAGGACAACAAGACCATTCGTGGTAACTTGCTACAACATATGTCTGACAATGTACTAGACATTTATGCAAAGTACAAATTCGCGAAAGACATATGGGACATGCTTAAAAAGAAGTATAGAGCAGACGACACGGGCCGTAGGAAGTATACGGTCGGCCACTGGCTCAATTTCAAGTTGGTGGACTCCAAGCCTATGTGCTAAGGCTAAATTAGCTAAAAAAAAAAAAAAAAAAAAAAAAAAAAAAAAAAAAAAAAAAAAAAAAAAAAAAAAAAACTGTTTCTTACTGTAAATCATCATACTACATGCGATTTAGAGTTAATTCACTCAGATATAGCTGACTTTAAGAGTACAAAGACTAAAGGTGGAAAAAGATATTATATCTCTTTTATAGATGATTTCACCCCTTATTCAAAGCGATATCTACTTAGATCAAAAGATGAGGCAGAACAAAAATTTGTTATCTTTAAAACGGAAGTAGAAAATTAGCTAGATAAAAGGATCAAAAGACTTAGGTCTGATAGAGGTGGAGATTATGAGTCCACATCCCTAAAATCCTTTTGTGAAAAACATGATATCATCCATGAAGTGACCGCGCCTTATTCGCCACAACAAAATGGCATAGCTGAGAGGAAAAACAGAACTCTCAAAGAGATGATTAGTGCCTTCCTAATCAGCTCGGGCGCTTCAACCTCTTTGTGGGGATAAGCAGCTCATACAGCTCACCACATTCTCAACAGGATACCACATAAAGGGTATGAGAAGACTCCATAGGGTTATGGGTCGAACTTGAAATACTTCAAAGTGTGGGGGTGCCTACCAAAGGTAAGTCTCCCAACCTCTAAAAGGCCTAACATCGGGTCTAAAACCCAAGACGTTGTCTTTGTGGGATATGCAGAAAACATCGATGCATATAGGTTTATGTACCTGGACAGTCGCTCTATGTGCGAGGCACGAGAGGCTGAGTTCTTCGAACACGTCTTCCCACTAAAATTGGCTCCACCTATCTCACAAGAAGGTGTGTCTTTTCTACCTTCTTCATCTCAAATTGAGAACGAGGCAGAAGAGCCTAAGAGGAGAAGAGACAAAGAACTGAAACCAGCTTTGGGCCTGATTTCATTACGTACATATCTGAGCTGAGTGACGTTAATGAACTATCTGATCAGTTCGTCTGTCAGTTAATCTTAGAAGAAGAGCCAATGTCCTTTGAGGCTGCTATGCGCTCTGTAGACGCTGTTTTTTGGAAAGAATCCATCCAAAGTGAGCTAGACTCCATTAAGTCTAATCACACATGGGAAGTAGTAGATCTACCCAAAGGAGCGAAACCAATTGGCTGCAAGTGGATCTTTAAAAGAAAACTAAGACCAGACGGATCAATAGAAAGGTTCAAGGCCAGGCTAGTAGCAAAGGGATATAAACAGAAGTTTGGTGAAGACTACTTCTGCACGTATTCCCCCTTGACTAAAATAGCCACAATTCGTGTGTTGTTTGCCTTGGCCTCCTCTCACAACTGGCAAGTACATCAAATGGATGTCAAAACAGCCTTCCTAAATGGGGATCTAGAGGAAGAGATCTACATCGAGCAACCACCTGGGTGCATTGAACCATGACAAGAGGGAAAGGTATGTAGACTCATAAAATCCCTGTACGGGCTAAAACAAGCCCCAAACAGTGGTATGAGAAGCTTCATAAGACACTTATGGATCTGGGGTACATGCTAAACAGATCAGATGCGTGTCTATACTCAAAAGAGGTAGACTCAAGTGTTGTGCTTATATGCATCTATGTGGATGACATGCTAATAGTTAGCCACAATATAGATGCTATAAGAGAGACTAAACAGTCACTATGTGATAAGTTTGACATGAAGGATCTGGGGGAGGCCGATGTGATACTTCGAGTAAAAGTCATAAAATCTGAGAATGGCTACACGTTATCACAAGGTCACTATACAGAGAAGCTATTAAGGAAATTTAATAGCTTCGAAGTGACTCCTGCACAAACTCCGTATGATCCGAGCGTAAAACTGTCAGAAAACACTGAGACAGGTGTGTCACAAGAAGAATATGCCAAACAAATTGGAAGTCTGATGTTCTTGATGAACTACACCAGACCTGATATCGCTCTTGCGGTAAATAGACTCAGTCGATATACTCATGGGAGTGACACTCACTGGCATGCACTAAGGAGAGTGCTACGCTACTTAAAGGGTACGATCGACTGGGGACTACACTATACTGGATTTCCAGCAGCCCTAGAGGGGTACTGTGATGCGAACTGGGTAAATGACAGTAGTGATGTAAGCTCTACCAGTGGATATGTATTCACTGTGGGTGGAGCGACAGTATCGTGAAAATCCACGAAACAATCTGTATAGCGGGATAAACTATAGAAGTTGAGTTCATAGCACTTGATCTAGCTGGACACAGAGTTTTACCCGCCCCCTACCCACGGCCGTGAAACACCGCCCGGCAGCGGGTAGCCGGCGGGCGGGCAGCTGCCCGCCGGCGACCCGCTGCCCGGAACAGTACTTTCCGGCGGGTGGCCCCCACCCACCGGCTACCCGCTGGAATTTCCCCCACCTTGGGTTCCCGGCTTCCCCGTTTGATGTTCCCCTGTTCCCCGTGGTGTCCCAACGGACTCCGTTTATCGTGCCTATGTCTAGTTTGATGTTTCGGGTACCGTTCGTAGGTTTATGAGTCTATTATATTGCATGTTAGTTGAATTGGTATCCCGTTGACCTAGGTGGAAGAAGTATGAACCCCTTAGGACTATTCTTAGTAAGTGATGGATCACGCATAGGTTTTGTTATACGTTTTCTTCCCCTTCCTAATGTGTAATGTGGGTTGCATGTGCTTGCTATGTGTTATGTGTGTGTTACCCCAGCTCGGTTGCGATCGGATTGGTTATCCTGAGCTGCGGTTCAGAAGCTGGTTGCGGTCAGATTGATACTCTTGGGCTGCAGTCCACCGTTTGGTTGCGATCAAACGTTTCTATACGAGCTGCGGTTCGTCCTTTTTCCTGGCTGCGGTCAGATGACATTCTCTTGGGCTGCGGTCCACTGTTTGGTTGCGATCAAACACTATGATGAGCTGCGGTTCATCGGTCGGTTGCGATCGACCCCTCCGTGTTGCGATACGGGGCAGGGTGCTGCGGGGCCGTGTCAGAGCTATATGCGCTGACCCTCATGTATGGGCATGCGATTGGTCCTGTGGCGCCAACAAAGTGTGTTATGTGTTGTGATATGGATGAGTTGTGATTATAAGTGTCTTGGGGGATGTGACTATGAGACTTATATTGGGGATTGTTCATGTTGGGTTATGATTATTGTTTATACCTTGCCTTATCTGCCTTATCTATTGTGAACTGCATATGCTCGTTATAACTGTTGCTTGTGTCTGGCCTTGTCTGTCGAGTCATTCCCGGTTTTAAAGCTAGAGTTCGTAGGATATATCTTCATGCTCATAATGGTTTTCGTATATCTATATATATCTCTATATGTATTGTATTTCAACGCGTTGGAGTGGGTTACCAGCATCTCTCGCTGAACAGATATATTTGGCTTTCAGGCACAGAAGATTAAGTCATTGGAGTGCGCTAGAACTTAGAAGTAGATAGTTTCCCTTTTGGCCTGCGTGCCACGTTTACGTATTTACACTTTGAGGATATTAGTTAGTTATCCTGTGCACTTGGGTTCTCTAGCCCAGGTGTGGCGTAGCACCCCGAACGCTTGTATTTATATCTTGGGATTTAATAAGATTCTACCTTTATTATAAGTTTTAAAAGTCTTGAAAATCTGGGGTGTTACAATGTCAACATGGTTTCTCGAAAAGCTCAGTAGCCGAGCCGTATTATTTTTCCTCCAAAACAACGCCAGGCCTCCACTCAAACCTATATTATCAACAAAAAAAGAGTCCTTCGAAGCCAAGCTTGACGCGTAGACATTCTGCACGTATCCGCCCCACCTTGGTTTCCATTAAAACACGAACTCGAGCTTCTTATGAGACGCAATGTCCATGATTTCCCGAACTGTACGTGGATTGCCCAAGCCACGACATTTCCAACTTAACGTACTCATGAGGATGGGCGGGCTTGAGAACCAGGACCTGCCGGATGCAAGTTTTTTGGAACCTCAGACATAGTCACATCACCACCACCAAGAGCCTGCCTCTTACCACGGCCTCCCGACTGCTCTCTACGCCGCTTAATGACTGCCACCACCTCCCGCTTTCCAACCTGACTACCGCCATGCATCGGTATAGTGGCAGAATCACTCTGCCCCTCCTCCACAACAACAGCCGAACTAACTGTCGACTTCGACTGGCCCGTCGGAATGAGCCAACTGCCACCATCAGCCCGTGGTCCACGGGAACATCCTGCTCTAAGCTCCGGACCGTACGGGTACTCATCCACGGGCAACACCGAGTTCCTCGCTCTAAGCCAGAACTTGTACAAATGGCCCAACATACCGCAAAAGAAACAATAAGTATTAAGCCGTTCGTAACGGAATGACACCTAATAGCTTGTTTTGTCGCGCTTAATAATTCATGCGACGTTTTAGGGGTTTATTGACCGAAAGCGAAACCCGTATACGATAGAAAGCCCTCCATGGGGCATCCACGAACCTATCATCACTCTTAACAAACGCTCCGAGAAAGTTCCCGATCTGCTCAAGCATTATCTCCGACGTATACCCCAACGGCAGGTCATGAACTTGAACCCACATGTCCACCAAATCAAGAACCACATCTGCGGGCAGCATCCCAGCCGTTTCCTGCTTGCAAACCAAGGTACTTATCAAAAGACCAAGGGTCCTCTTCTAGAACCTGTTGCATAACCGTAACGTGATGGAAAATGAAAAAGAACAGACCTGGTTGGACCTCCCTGGCTGGACCTCCGTAACCTGAACACCTTTGATCGGCTGCCAGACAGAAGCCACAACCTGGCTCATAAACTCAACCTTTACCATCTTCTTTGTCAAAAAACGGCCTACAATCACCCATGTTTCTCCTTCACCGCCGACAACCCCACTATCTCCACCAGCTACGTCGACGGGCTCGAACTCGGCCTCCTCTTCTTCAAGAACCATGCCAGCCCATTGGGCGGTGGGACCAGCGACTCCTGCAGGAGACAACGATGAAGCCATGCAGACGAACCAAAACCGCCGGAAAATCGAAGAGAAGTCGAAGAAGCAACGAAAGACCTAGTAAACTCTAGGAGTGAAGAGAAAACCCTAGACTTACTAGAGAGAGAATTTTTTAATTTTATATATAATATAATTAATATTGATAAATGGGATTCCTTGTAGGACATCCCCTATCCCTAAAATTTTGCAGGGACGTGAAATTTTCAACCTAAAGATGTAAAGATGGGGTCGGGAAAATATGTTCCCTAAATGAGGGAACAAGGATCGAGTTGGGAAATCAAGTTTGAGGGTAAGGAATATGTTGTGACTCAAGAGCATTTTTTTTAGATTAAAAAAAAAAATTATTGAAATCTCAAAATTAAGTTTTTTTTAGTATTACCTACTCTGTTACAATGTAGTATGGCTCGAACCCATACTATGCATTTGGAAGAGTCACTTCATGTCACTGGATCACAATGTCAAAATTAGATTATTGTTATTATTTAATTTATTTTAAAGTCTTCCATCTATTAGTGGATGCTTGAACAAACATCCTATCAAGTTGACGAATTTTTCATCCACTTTCAAGGTAAATAGTTATAAGCCACTAGTAATTTTCTTTTGATAAAATTAAGGAATTTGTAACAATTTGATTAATTATTTATACTTAAAATTATATTAATATGTGTCTTTACTCATGCTAAAAATGAAAAGATCAATATGTAGAACAAACATTTATCATTTCTTTATTGTCAAATCAAAAGTCTGATCTCTCAATTATTAATGACCTGTTTGGTTGGGCATAATTTGGCTGTAGTTGAATTGCAATTCAGTGGAAGCCACTATTACGCTGTTTGGTTGGAGGGAATTGCAATTCCACAGAATTGCAATTCCCTCCTTTCGCTGAATTGTAATTCATGAGCACCTCCTATGAATTGCAATTCAATGATTGTGGGAAAAGGAAAAAGGGATGAAATGATAACAGTACCCTTAATTATTACTACTATTATTATTACACAAGCACACCATTCACATAGTACCAAAATTATTAATCATGGACAAAGAAGCAAGCAAGGCAGCCAGTAACACATTAGTAAGGTCCTTTTCCCGGTGGCGGCGGAGACATGACGGCGGGCGGCGGTGCTGGTGGGCCGTAATGCTGAGGATATCTGCCTGCAGCTATATCACGACTACGTTTCCGTCCGATTAGGTAGCAAACCACGGCAGTGACAATGAACAATATTATAACTGGTAACGATATTACAATAACATAGCCCATTCTGCTGCTTTTGACTCAATAAAACTAAGACTTCCCTGCATAATCAGTTGATTATAAATGGTGATTATAATTTCATCCAACAAAATAAAGTAATTGCTATATTTCTTTATAAAAAAAAATGAGGGTGTTTGGTAAATAGCTGTTAGTTGATGGCGTTTATTGGTTTGACTAGTATTTTTTATGCGCGATGCGCAAAAAATAGGTGCCCAATATTAATACATTATTTTAAAATTTTAAATTTATTTAGATTTTAGATATTTAAATTATTCTAAATAATAATAATAATGTAAATCATTTTTATAAATTTGATATTTATATATATGTAATAATTAACATATAACTCAAATATTTAATGTGTATATATTATTATTAATGAAGAAGATAAGAAAATATATGGTGGATGCATGTGCATGGTAACAACAATGGAAAAGATAACGGAAGTTATAACGGTAGGGGTATGTTTGTCCAAAATATTTTAATGTACAACCTTTAGAGCATAATGTACAAAAAAACTTAACGGAAAAAACGGACATAAATCAGGGGTATAAATTTCATTCACACTTATTATGTTTTTAGATTTAGATTAGTTGTTAGCTGATAGTTAATTACATGCAAAATAACTTTCTCGAAAAGCTAATTAAAAAAAAAAAAAAACTATTTTGAGAAGCTTTTTGAATTTTAGCGTTTTAGAGCAATAAACTGTTACAAAAAAAAAAGATAATTGGGAAGGGAATTTAAATTCCCTTCAACCAAACGCCCTGTTATATTCGTTGTTTAACCAAGTCAAACAGCTAATAATGGTCAAATAAATCAAAATTGACCGATAAAGCTAACTATGTTACCAAACAGGACCAATATTTATTCTTCACATGTCGTTATCGTATTAAATTTTTAATTGTATTTGATTATTACATAGATTTTTTATTAACTTGTGACAGAATCGACTCTCAATGAATACTGTGAACTTTTATAATTTTAATAAGTGAAAATAGCATTTGAAAAATGATACTTTAACATCTTCTTTAAAAATCATTATATAATATTTATTAGTTAACATGACATTGTTTACAAAAGAACTATTTTATTTTCATTGACCATACCATGAACTAAATAAAAAGTCCAAGAAATCATTTTTTTTAACTCAAATCCATAACCTCTCATATGGGGAAGCAACTTGGTGTCACTAGATCTAAGGTTCAGGACAGTCCACAAAATAATTAAAAACAAAAAAATATATCGTACACATTAATGACAGTCATATAGTAATATTATATACTCATTTTTATAGAGGAATGTATCATGACTCAATGACTAGAGCATTTATTGTCTCTAGTTATGAATAAGGTAAGAACCTTTTTTTAATCTCCTTTTCGAAAAGTTCGGAATGTATACATTTTCATCAGTATTGTAAAAATCAAGCTTAGGCGTCTCCCGTCCGCGGACAATTAGGTCGGAATCAGCCTCTTCCACGGCCGGGCGGCTAGGCGGTTTAGGCGGCCGCCTAGACCGCCTAGCCGGCTGAACCGGTCGAACAATTTTCACTTTTTTTTTTCGTTTGAAAAGTGTAGAAACTTTGGCAAGGCATAACTTTTGACTCGGTTGTCCGTTTTGGACAATTTTTTTTTCAAATCGCGTATTTTTTCCGAGATCTATACACCGCGACAGTTTGGCCCTCTAATTTCTTCAAAAAATGCTTATTTTGCTCTTAATTTTAAATTTTTATGTAGTTAGATGATTTCAACAATATTCAAAATAATTTTACAACCATTTATATAAATAATTTGTAAAAATAAACTAGAGGAACCTTATATTTTACTATTGAATTTTAAAATTTTTAGTTTTAATTTTTTTAAAAAAAATTAAAAATTAAAAATTAAAAAAAAAAAAATCGAAGGCACCTGGTAGGCGTCTAACGTGTTTTGCAACCTTGATTTTCATAATAATAATGTTACATGTATAAAATGTTATTCTATTTAACGTAATTTTATATAATTAACTTATATGAAATTGACCAATTCACGTATATATTTGATAAACATGAATGATTGTGATGCTTATAGCTATGCTAGACAATAAAAAAATTCGATACATATAAAAATTTTTGAAAATATATTTTTGAATAAGCGTAGGACAAATATAAAATAAATAATTTTCAATAAGTAATGAAAATAGATAACTGAAATGAACACCAGAACTATGTGGTCCAATGGTACCCGGGTTGGACTTTTATTTGGAAGATTATGAGTTCGAGCCTCAGTGGAAGTGTTATTGGTTCTTTGTGTTTCAGTAGGTTAAGAAAGTATATGAATAGATACTACAATGTAATAGAGCCAGTAACTTTCAAAAAAAAAAAAGATAACTGAAATGAACAAAGAGTGAAAACTAATTAGTTCACTAAAATAAAAAGTATGTTTTGCAGGTTAATATGAAATTGCTTGTCTGTGGCATTTTTTTTTTCAATTTTTCCATAAATTTATTCTCCAAATCAGCATTTCTCTAAAATTAAATGGATTATAATTTTTTAAAGAACCAAAAAAAAAAAAAAAAAAAGTTTGAGCAAACCGCCAGCAACCATCCATCTCTTGACTTTCGTCTCCAATGGAGACGAGGCAATTTGCTTCATCTAAATCATTGAGACGCTTCATCTCCATAGATTTAGAGATGAAACTTGTATCCATATCATAGAGACGAAGTATCTCTAAAGATCTTGAGACAAAAGGCAGCCACTGGCCCAGGTGCCGGTCCTATCATTTTATAGGCCCGGGGCAGGATAAAAAAAAATGGACCCTGATTAATATATATTTCATGCCTAAAATTTAAATTAAATAAGAAACAAATTATTAATATCAATAACTTTAAATAAGATTAACAAATCTTTTACAATTTTACATACACAACAATAATCATGAAAAATATTTCTAGGTGCTTTCCTTAATGCAAAATAATAAATAATCGTATAAGTGTCTTCATAAATAAATAATATTATAATTTATAAAAATGAATAAATAATTTAAAATCGAGTAAACTTATAAACAATAACATTGTTATCATAATAAATAATAAATTAATTATTATTAAAAATTTATAAAACAATAATTACAAACATATGGAAAGCTAAAAATCTTTTTTGATTAGGAGCAAGAAATTAAAATATTTCAAAACGCAATAAAAAATGTAAAAATATACGAAACATAATTATCTAGATAAAATAGTTTGAACATAAAGTATATTATAAATCACACATCTTCTATATTATTTATATAATTTGTATAAATATTTTTTTAATACAAATACTTTTTTTTAAATAGATAAATTTTTAACTTTTTTTAGAATAATTTGAATACATACAATGACACATGATAAAAACTTCTATATTACATTGGTTAGATATTCATAAAAATGTACGGAGTAAATTATCTTTTAATTTTTTTTTATAATTCAATCTCAAAATATATCATATAACCCCCTCCGTCCTATTTGTACGTGTCTTGTTTGGTTAACATGAGTTGATTGAAGTTTTTTAAATTCAATTTTTCTTAATATGTTTAGTATAAGTATATAAAAATTTATAAATTTAGAAATTATATTAAAAAATTAATATAAAAATTTATATATTTAATATAAAAAAATGTTCATAATATGTTTCGTATAAATATATGAAAATTTATATATTTAAAAACTACATTAAAATTACTACTCGGTATTAAACACAAAATATCAATAAAAATAAATTTTTAAAATATACATTAGAATATAAGCAAAGAAGTAAAGTTGAGGAATTCTAAAACGTGAAGGGAAGGATTGGATCATGGGCCTTTTGATTAATAAATGAGGTTAAAATTCAAGTATCGTACAAACCAAGTTAATTCACATTAATATAAAATATATGTATATAAATTACTTATACTCAATACATATATACTATATATATAAGAGATAGGATGAGGCCCTCCCCCAAACATGGACCCTGGGCAAGGGCCCAGCCTGCCCTTGCCCCAGGGCCGGCCCTGCCACTGGCAATCATGGTTACCTCTAATTTTTTTATTTTTTAAAAACTTTTTGGTTTTAAAAATTATAATTATAATCCATTTAATTTTAGAAAAAATTTAATTTGAACAATAAATTAATGAAAAATATATAAAAAATTGTATATGAAAAAATCTTACGTAAATAAGTGAACTGTTATTAATGTACACAACTGATTATTTTGATTTAATTAATTAATTTTTACATGTTAAAAGGTCATTATACTTTTTTGTTTAATAGTCTAATTGCATTTTTTGGGAAATTTAATAATCAGTTTGATCAATTTTACTAATTGAAAATAGGCCAGTTAAACCATTTGCAGAAAACCCATTTCAGGAATGGGCCAAAAGCCCAAAATCATACGAGTAAAACCAATAAACCAATTAAACCATTTGCAGAAAACCCATTTCAGGACCAAAATCATACGAGTAAAACCAATTATCGTGCACCAGGGTGCACAATACACACAATGCCTTGTGCGCTTTAAAAATTCTCTATTTTGTATGTACATAATTGTATAGTGGAATATACATAAACTTTTAACACAATACACATAATCTAACATAATCCATAATACACATAAACTTTTAACATAATACACATAAGCTCTGTGGGTGCATAATGCATTGTGCGTCCTGATGCACGATATAATTTGCCCTAATAAACTTGCACCCACTTTACCAACTGATGGCAAATTATATCATATACTAGATTTACGTTGCATTTTGGATCTTAGTTCAAATAAAATTCAAATTATGTGTTTGCAGTTAACATATTATATGCCTAATAATTAAAAACAAATAATATGTTAACTATAGAGCAAATACCAATTTTGGTTCCACGAGTATTATCAAAATGACAGTTTTGGTCTACATGCTTAATTTTTACCAATTTTTATCCACGATTATTGTTTTAGTACCAATTTTCATTCGGGACTATTATTTTAGTACAAAAATTCATCACACCATTCACCCCTCCATTTAAGACATGCCGAAATCTAAAAATTTTAAGACCATTTTCATCATTCTCTACTTAAGATTCCAATTTGAGCATGAATAAAGGGGTTTAAGCCCTAATATCGATCTCAATTCTCAGTTCTCCTCCTCATCCTACCTTAATTTGAGCAGGAGAATTGCGAATTGAGATAGATTTTATGGCTTACATCCCTTTATTCATGCTCAAATTGAAATCTTAATTTGAAAATGATGAAAATACCCTTAATAATTTAATATTTTGGGCATGTCTTAAACGAAGAGGTGACTGGCCTGATGAATTTTGGCACTAAAATAATAGTCGTTGATGAAACTTGGTACTAAAACAATAGTCTTTGATGAAAATGGTATGAATTAAACATGTGGACCAAAACTGTCATTTTACTAATAATCGTGGGAGCAAAATTAGTAAATGCTCGTTAAATATATGTCTATATGTACATAATATATAAACTACATGAACATAATAAATTAATTGCAGACACATAATATGCACTTAACAAATTATGTGCATGTAGTTAATAAATTATGTGTTTTCAATTTATTTATAAATACATAATTTATTAACTAAAAGTATATTATATGTTAATTACAGACACATAATTTTTAAATCAGAATCTACCATCCAAAAATTTTGTATTCCATGGTATAACAATTTCTAAGTGATAGCCCATAAAGTTTCGATCCATCGTAGTCCAAACCAATCGTTATGCTATGAAATTGTGTCTACTTTGTAAGGTGGACATGGTTTTATATTCATAATTACTGAGCTATATGTTCATAATTACAAAGTTATATATTCATAATTTTTTAACGTCATATTCATAATTATTGAACTCTATATTCGCAATTACAGAACTTTATGTTCATAATTACTGAACTATATATTCATAATTTTTAAACTTCATATTCACAATTATTTAATCTCTATATTCATAATTATAGAACTATATGTTCATAATTATGTTCACAATTCTAAATTCATAATTATAAAATTATATGTTCATAATTTTTAAAATATATATTCATAATTATGAACAATTTTGAAACCATGTCCACCTTACAATGTGGACACGGTTCAACAGCATAATTTGCCAGTACAAACGCTATCTATCACAATGGGACCACAGCTCATGGATTTTAGTGAGATTCTGGAAATATTTATTTAGATATTGATGGAAAGCTGATAATTAATGAATGAACTTGCAATATTCCAGAAAAATATGTTTAAGCAATAAATAAATAAAATAAAATAAAAGACAATTCCTGGGATTTGGACTTCTATTCTTCTAAAAGACGGATCCTCCCAAATAAATATAAAAAAAAAAATAATGATTACTCTAATTTATGGAATGAAATTTCAATTTAGGGGACGTTTTAAAATTCGAGAAATGACTTCTGAAAAATATTTGTTGAGTTTTCAATATTTAGTAAGAGGAAGGAAAATGAGGTCAATGGAAAGTGATGTCTTAGTAAAAGGAAAATAAGTATATTTTGAAAGAAAATGACTTTTTTTTTTTTTTGGAAGTCATTTTCTAAAGGGTATGCATTCAAAAATTTTCGGGCTTATTTTTTGTTGCCTTTTATGAGTCGGTCCACCAAACCCATAGGCTAGGGTTCATGCAACCATAGCTCGCCCCATGCGGGTTGGCGGGCCCCGAGAGCTGGTCCGTGAACTTTTGTTTTTTTGTTTTTGTTTTTTTATTTTTTTTTTTAATTCAAAGTTTTAAAAAAGTAAGTAAAGTCTAAAAATACTATTAATTTTTTCGTATTTAAAAATTTTTTAAAAAATTAATTTTTAAAAATGTTAATATTATATATATTTATGTTACTCGGTGGTGTATATATATATATATATATATATATATATATATATATATATATATATATTACTGTGTTAGTATAGCCTGTGTGTATAAATATATATATATCAAAAGAGTGCTAAGGATTTTATCAAAAATATCAAACAATTAAAATATTGAAGTATTCAACTCTTTTTATTTTCTTACTCATTTTGGAAAACGAACCAAATACACAAGATAATTTTTCGTTGTGTAGTCAAACACTAGAAATGAAAATATTTTCTTACTCATTTTGGAAAACGAACCAAATACACAAAGATAGTTTTCCGTTGTGTAGTTAAACACTAAAAAGGAAAATATTTTCTGAAAAATGACTCATTTTATAGAAGTCATTTTCCTACTTTTTAAATGGAGAATGTAAGAAGAGTTGCAGAATAGCAGAAACCAGAAAGTAACTTTGGAAAAAGCGGGAGCAAAAGGAAATAAATAAATGAACAAATTTAAAAGAAATGAAAAAAAAAAAAAAGCAGACTGCAGCGAGAACATACCTCTTCACAGTTCGATCTCTTCCCCCAAAATCTAATCGGCAAAACTCGCAATCAAAGTCTGTCTGTCTGTCTTCTGCTATGTGAGATTTGAAGAAAATATGAGAGAGAGAGAGAGAGAATAAGAATACTGATGCCTTTTTGTGAGCTTACTTACATATGAAGCATTTTTGGTGGTTTTCTTAGATGCCAGTTTTCATTCACGGAATTTCTTTTCCAAAAAGCAAATACCAAGTAGAAAAACAATGCTTCTTATAAAAGTTTTTTTTTTTTTAAATTATCAAAGGAGTGGGAAACATGTGAAAAAAAAAAAAAAAACAAAAAAGAATTAACTACATATACAAGTTGCAGTTAATCAAGTTTGTATGTTATGTTCATCGTATTAAACGGAAAATGCTTTTGTCCCCTCCTAAATTTCACTTCCAAATTTTCTCTTCATGATGTGAGTTTTATTTATTGGGTGCCAATAAATTAGGGGGTGTATTCAATCATGACTTTCATAGAGTTTTAAAGATTTTTATGAACTTTAAAAGTTTGGAGGTATTCAATTCAAACTTTTAGAGCATCCACATTGGTTGGGGAGAATGAGGGGATAATGTAAGAGTGATTAGGAAAGAGAATGTGGGAGGGGAGAAAAAAAAAAGAAAAAACAAAACAAAAAAAAAATTAAAATAAAAAAAAAATAAGTAATCAGACGCGTGCAGTGCACGCGCCCGGCTTTTGCCCAGGCTGTGCGCGAAACGCGCACAGCCTTGCTTCTTCTTCTTTTTTTTTTTTTTTTTTTTTTTTTAAAAAAAAAATTTTCTGACATTATGCCTACACTTGCAGGACAATTATTTCTAAATTATCTCCCCCTCACATTAGTTATTATCTCTACATGGGAAGAAAACAAACTGAAATAACTCCACATTATCCATTAGTGTGGATGCTCTTAGAGAGTTTTTAAAAGTCAATGTGGTATTCAATGAAGATTTTTAAAGAGTCTTTAAAAATCGTGTGGTATTCGATTAAGACTTTTAAAGTGTCTTTAAAAGTATTAAAAAAGTTATTAACTTTTTTAGACTTTTTAATTTTAAGACTTTGGTAGACTTTTCCTTCTCAAATATAAATAGTTGAAATCCAACCATCAACCCCAAGATTTCAAAATTTTCTTTCTAACAACTTTTAATGTTTTCTCTCTCTATTTAAACTCTATTTTTTTTTTCCCTATTTAAGCTTTATAAACCTATCTAAATTTAATAAAATTATTTTTTCTTCATTATCTTATATTTTCCTCATACCCAAACTCTACCAATTTTTCTCTCTCTCCTCAACTTTACAATCTTCCTCTAAAAATTCAAAATAATATTATTTTTACTTCATTATTGCTTGTTTATATTATTTTTTATTTTTTCTATGAATTTTTATCCCTAACTTTTTCTATTTTTCCCTAAATACATGAACAAAGCAAATTTTTTCATCGTCAAATTTTAGTATATATTTCATAATATTCATATAAATACTTATATATTTTGATTTTTATTATTTTTATGTTTATATTCGTAATATATATTTTTATTTTTTTTTAACAACAGGTTACTACGAATAGCGAACTACTATTTGCAACAACAATTTGGTGTTGCAAACAGTAGCACCTTGTTGTTGTTCGCAGTCTCAAATTGCTATTGCAAATAATAGTTCTTTGCGTGATTTCTAGCCATATATCAAATATAATTTTTTATATATATTATTAATATAAAATTTTTATTTTTTATTTTATGCAACTTTTAATTATGTTTTTAAATATTTTATTTGATCAATTATTTTATTATAAATTTTATTGTTCAATATTGTTATGAATTTATAATGAAACAGTTTTTTTTTTTTGTTGATATTTATTAATAATATATATAAGTAATTAACATATAAGTGTTAGCATACTATGGCTGAAAATAATAATGTTGAGAATATTGATGTGGGTAAAGAACTATATAATAAGAAGAATTTTATGATATATTATAAATGTTTTGTAAGAAAATTATAAATGATAAAAATCATTGAAAGTTTATTAATCAAAATCATTGAAAGTTTGTAATGATGTATTCAATTTAGAGTTTCAATGACTTTTGTAGACTTTTTAAAATAAAAAGTTGATAAAAGTCTATGAATGTTTTTTATATAGACTTTAATAGAGTCTTATAAAGTTTTACGGGGGTGTATTCAATCATGACTTTTGTAGAGTTTTAAAGACTTTTAAAATGATAGATTTTAATAAACTTTGATTGACTTTCATAGAGTCGTTCAAAACTTTATAAGACTCTATAAAAGTCTATATAAAAAACATTCATAGACTTTTATCAACTTTTTATTTTAAAAAGTCTACAAAAGTCATTGAAATTCTAAATTGAATACATCCTTACAAACTTTCAATAATTTTGATTCTTTATCATTTATAATTTTTTTTACAAAACATTTATAATATATCATAAAATTCTTCTTATTATATAGTTCTTCACTCACAACAACATTCTCAACATTATTATTTTTATCCATAGTATGCTGAGACTTATATGCTAATTACTTATATATATTATTAATAAACATAATAAAAAAAAAACTATTTCATTATAAATTCATAACAATATTGAACAATAAAATTTATTATAAAAGAATTGATCAAATAAAATATTTAAAAATATAATTACAAGTTCCATAAAATAAAAAAATTAAAATCTAATATTAATAATTAATAATATATATAAAAATTATACTTCATATATTGCTAGGCAGCACGCAAAGAACCATTATTTGCAATAGCAATTTGAGACTGTGAACAACAACAAGGTGCTACTGTTTGCAACCCCAAATTGTTGTTGCGAAGTGCGAACAGTAGTTCGCTATTCGTAGTAAACTGTTGTTTAAAATATATATATATATATATATATATATATATATATATATATATATATATATATATATATATTACGAATATAAACATAAAAAGTTCAAAATCAAAATATATAGTATTTATATATATGAATATTATGAAACATATACTAAAATTTGACGATGAAAATTTTACTTTGTTCATGTATTTAGGGAGAATTAGAGAAAGTTAGGGATGAAAAATTCATAGAAAAAATAAAAATCAATATAAACAAGCAAATTTAGGTATGAGGAAAATATAGGATAATGAAGAAAAAGAATAATTTTATTAAATTTATATAGATTTATAAAGTTTAAATATGGAGAAAAATAGAGTTTAAATAGAGAGAGAAAACATTCAGAGTTGTTAGAAAGAAAATTTTGAAATCTTGGGGTTGATGGTTGGATTTCAACTATGTATATTTGAGAAGGAAAAGCCTACAAAAGTCCTAAAATTAAAAAGTCTACAAAAGTTCATAACTTTTTGAATACCACATGACTTTTAAAGACTCTTTAAAAGTCTTAATCGAATACCACACGACTTTTAAAGACTCTTTAAAAATCTTGATTGAATACCGCCTAACTTTTAAAGACTCTCTAAAAGTTTAAATTTAATACATCTAAACTTTTAAAGTTCATAAAAGTTTTTAAAACTCTACAAAAGTCATGATTGAATACACCCCCCTTAAAAAGTTTTGAATGACTCTATGAAAGTCAATCAAAGTTTATTAAAATCTATCATTTTAAAAGTTTTTAAAACTCTACAAAAGTCATGATTGAATACACCCCCCTTAATTAACTCACTACTAACTAATAAATAAATTTAATTATCAATTACATGCATGATGACATATCAGGAGGAAAATTTGTAAAGAAAATACAGGAGGTCTGTAGCGTTGCTCCGTTAACACACTGTTCTAGTTACATTTGAATTTAAAATTTATTAAAAAAATCATATATTTATTTTGTAAAATTATAAAATGTATGTCCTCAATTTACAAATATATTAAAATATATACAACATGGATATATCTAGCACGTCATTTCATCCACGCCATAAATTTCTTATATACTCCGTAACAATCATAAATTCCTTAATAAAATTATAATTGTCAAAAAAAGCAAATTACAATTTTGGTCCTGAGACTATTGGGGTCTTGTTAATTTCAATACTTGACTTTAAAAATTAACAATTTAGTCCTGTAACTATGTCATTTTTAACACATTTGGTCCACCCGGCCAAATCACCGGCCAAATGTCGCCGGAAAATTGTAAAATTATTTTAATTTGTTTAATTCGAGGGCAATATGGTAATTTCATGTTATTTCTTCTTCTTCCTTGCACCTTCTAGTTGTTGGTCATGAATTTGTACGTGATGCTGTGAAGTTCTCCAACCAGTCGAAAACATTTGGCCAAGCATTCAAAGACTTCGCACCTCTCGCTCTAAGAAAGGCCGCGTTTCTATTGATTATAAACATCTTTTCTGCTTCTTATTATGTACATTCCACGTGTGTTGGACTGTTCTGCTGCTCTGTTAATTTCCTATGGATTGGAGGGTATTCGTCGGAGTTCTGCTGCTGTAATAGATACGAGATTCCGACATTCTGTGCATATTTAGGAAGAAGGAAATCTGCTGAACATCTTTCGTTTCTTTGAATGTGAAACTCCTCAATCACGTGTTTTGATCAATTACTGCATTGCAGCTCATGAAGTTTGGGCTATAGAGTCTGTTTTTCGCCTCGATTTTCCATTTTTGTAATACTATAATGCACTTGTTTATTGAGTTCTAACACCACAACTAAGCTCGAAAATGGTTGTTCTCCGGCAACCTTAAAAAAAAAAAAGAAATGACATGAAATGACCATATTGCCCTTGAATTAAACAAATTAAAATGATTTTACAATTTTCCGGCCACATTTGGCCGGTGATTTGGCTGGGTGGACTAAATGTGTAAAAAATTACATAGTTACAGGACTAAATTGTTAGTTTTTAAAGTCGAGTGCTGAAATTAACAAGACCCCAATAGTCACAGGACCAAAAGTGTAATTTGCTCTTGTCAAAAATACCTTATGAATCAAAGTTATATTTAGTATATATATAGTGCAACTGTATTTTCGATTTTAGTATGAATATAATACTCATACTCCAGTAATATATACGAAATAAAATAAATTTGACATAAATTTTCTATTTAAAAAAAAAAAAAAAAAAAAAAAAAACATAGACGACACGATGATTCAGTATGGCGAGGTGCAGGGAGCATAGAAAGGAGCGTACCCTCCTGATCGTACGATTGGCGATCAACCTCAGCCTCTTGACCTTCCAAATAGGTAACAAGCAATGGCGATGATGAGCAGCAAAATGATCATAGGCACTGATATTATTATCACATACATGGCGATCTATCCCTCTTCCTGCAACTTACACAAACAGTTAACGATTCAGTTCAAATCCAAAGCAATTCTACACGAATTCTCGTTGTGACGTGTTTTAATCGATTCAACATCACACGATGAGCTAATCAATCAATCAAAGTAAGAATTTGTCTTGATTGATTGATGAAGAAAGAAAAGAAAATGAAAAGCAAAGACAGAAAGAGGAGAAGCTGCAAACCTGAAAGATGTGAAGGAGAAGAAAGATAAGCGAGTGAAGGAGGAGAAGAAGAAGACTCAGAACTCTTTCGTAATGGGATAGATGAATATAGTCAATATACACAGTATATATATGACAGGAGATGGATGAAGGATGCCAAGATTGCCCCCCTTTCTCTCTCACTTTATCTCTCTTTATATCTTTTTTTCGAGTGAATTCCATTTTTGGTCCTACTGTTGTAGGGGTCTTTCTAATTTTAGTCCACCATAATTTTTTTTGCCACATTGCACCCACTATTATTGAACGTGTTCCACTTTTAGTCCTCCGTTAGTTTTGCTGTGTGTTGACTGTCAAATTCAGGGGCATTTTTGTCTTTCCATGGTATGTTCTTCACCTTTAAACTTTTCCACGATGAACTTGGTGGCACCAACCTCAACATCTCCGCCTGCGTTGGTGTTTTGTAATCCTACGCCCTACAAATCCTCTAGCACACAAGAAATATTGCGAATGAAATTTGGATTTAGGATTTGGACCTCTTGAAAAATTACCAGCAGTGATTGAATAGGCAAAAAAAATTTCAAATCTTGAATTAAATCTTGCTACAATTTATAGCAGTGGTTGAATCTGCAGGTAAAATTGTAAAAGAAATTAGAATAATTCTGACCTTGTTTGCTCTTTTTTCATTAACTATTACTCTGTAATTTGTATAAAATGCGCAGCAGATCGTGAAAAGCCTTCACACCTCCGCAAACGTCAACAGTGATGACATGCTTCTCATCTTCTTCAGCTTCGACAATCGCCTCTCCAACCTATCCAATTTCATGGCTTCTTACTCCTTCGTCCGCCAAAGCTACCGCCGCCGGAGACGACGATTCCATTCTCTTCTGTCACTTCGAGGAGGATGGATCCGTTCGAAGTTTCCCAATCCTTTCCCACTGTACAACGACACTCCGGTGAATCGTTTTCCGTTGCCTAATGTTGCGTATGCCGGAAAGTTGCGATCGATTGTTCCGGCGCGACGGTCATGATCCAGGGAGCGACATTAGCGACAGAAGACCTAATTGGGTCGTTGTTCCCGGCGGAACATGAAACGAAAATTCCTCTCTCCATAGCGGAAAACGCTCCGATGTGATTGTGTCGCTGTAGTAGGGAACGGAGCTGCCGCCGAGAGACATGGAGAGCACGTCGACACCATCGAGGATCGCCTGTTCTACATAGAAAGGGTAATGGAGAAGAGAAACATAAAAAGACGAAAGTACCCCTGAATTACACAGTCAATTGACAGAAAGTCTAACGTGAACTAAAATTGGAACGATTTTATTAACAGTGGGTGCAATGTGGCAAAAAAATTATGATGGACTAAAATTGGAAAGACCCCAATAACAGTAGGACCAAAAATGGAATTCACTCCTTTTTTTCAGTGCAAAGGGTGGATGACATTAATTATATGAATAACTTTAATCAATATTATTTAGAGCAACTTCATAAGAGTTTTTTTTTTTTTTTTTTTTTTTTTTTAAATTAATTATTTGGCTTACTTCGAAGAAAGAGGTTAGTTGAAGGGAAGAGAAAATAAAGAGAGAAGAAAATTAATTTTTAGGGATGAAGATTTTTTGTGATCCTATCGAAGGAAAAGAAAAAGAAATATTATGTTGGTGTGCGTGGTAAATACTGATTGTGTCTAGTCAGAAGTGTGCATTCATTACAAGAAAAATCGTGAATCGCGTTTTGCGACGGAATGGCGACGGAATTTGTTCCGTCGTCTTATTGCCTTGTCGTATTCTGATAGACGACGGAATAGTTCCGTCGCAAATTTTGGTGACGGAATACATCCGTCGCCAATTCGCAACGGAAAATTTCCGTCGCGATTCCGTCGCACATTTCGCAACGGAATTATTCGCGTTGCAATTCGGTCGCCATTTCTAAACCGAATATTCCGTCACCATATTATATTTTCCGTCGCAAAAAACATGACAAAAATGTTTTCTGTCGTAATTTCATCGCATCATTTGCAACAAATATTCCGTTGGAAATCTTATATTCCGTCGCGTTTTTTTTAATTATTTTAAAATAAAATTATGATTTTAAATAGTAATGAATATTTTTAAAATATTAAAATAAAAAATACTATTAATTCTAAAATAAAAGATAACATAATTCTAAATTAAGTTCAAGTAATAATAAATTACCAATTCACATTTAATACATAATAATCGTCAATTCATGTCTAAACAACATAATAATACATTATCAATCCACATTTAATACATAATAATAGTCAATTCAAGTCTAAATAACATTGTAATAGTCCTAACAAACATCCATTAAAATCAATTGATTTGAGATGGAGGTGATGATGAAGTACCCGCTCTCTCGCCATCAATAGCATCAAGTCGTTGTTGCATAAGGAGAATAATAGCGTTCAAACTTTGAATTTCATCTTGTTCATTTGCAAAAGTAGCATTGTAGGGTGGTCACGATGTTGGGGTCATATTGCCAGAAGTGTTATCATTAGTTGGACCATTAACAACAGAACAACCATATGAACCAAGTCCATAAACTCTTTTTTTTCTTGTTGTGTCCACCAACCGCGTCATAGTATAATTGATTATCATCCACCTGCTTCCCATTTTCTGCCAACATCTCCCGTTGCGATGCAACTTGTTCCTAAAATATGTAAGAAATTTAGTACAAAATATATGTAAAGGCATATATATTTTAAAAACTTAAAATAAATTAAACTTACATGAATTTGTTTGACTTTTTCAGCTATGAATGTTTGCCCATCGTGTTGTTTGGTATGTGTTTGACACCCCGTAAATCCAAACTCTAATTTAGGATTAATTAGATAATTAATCCTAGTCTTATCGTTAATTTATTCCTAAATCCTGAAAATTCAATAGTCGGAGGACTAGAATTTGACTAGTCAATCCAAGTCAAAGAGTTGTACCTTATGTCTAGTGAGTTGTTCCCTTGCCTCCTTATTCTTCCAACTTTAGTAAGGGTAAAGGAGTCTTTCTACCTAAAGTTTGTGCTCCAAGCTAACCTAGCATCATCCTTTCATTTCATCCACCAACACTCTAAACACAAAACCTCTACCTTCTCTCTAAGAATTTGGTAGCTTCTTCTTCAAGCCAAAATTTGGGCATCCTAAATCCTACAAGTTGTCTTCCAAGATTCATAATTTCCTAAGCTTGAGCATAGGGGAGGGTAAGATCCTTGATCTCTTGGTGTTTTTAGCATCCTTTTAGTTGTCTTTTTCTAAAAATAGAATCTTTGTTGTCTTTTGGTATGTCTATGAAGTTGGTGTTGGAGAAGAGCTTTAGGAGAAGCTTTCTAAGAGTGAGAAAGTGAAGTTTTAGGCTACAAAGGTAACACATGCTTTACAAAACCTATTTTTCTTATTTATATGATGATTTCTTGGCTTCTACTTGTGATTCTTGTGTTGAAATGTGAGATTTGATGCAGTGTCTTGTGCTAATGCATGTTTAGAGCTTGTTCTTAGGGTTCTTGTATGCCATTGCTTGGCTGTTTATTGGGTTCAAGTCATATTGTATTGTGTGAAATTTTGGGTATTTTGGACTTGAATTTGGACTTGTTGTTGAAAATCCCCGAAGGGATTATTTGGTGTACAGGACGGTACCCGCGGGCGGAACGGCGGGCAGAGCTCCACCCGCCGCCCCACCCGCGGGGTACGTATGTTGTAGGCCTTGGTACCCGCGGGCGGAACCACAGGTGGTTGTCCACCCGTGGCTCCACCTGCGGGGAACATTGTTGTTGATGGTCGGGGATTTGTTCCTCGTGATTCTTTTGACTCGGTATTGATGTTTTGACCTCCCGATGTTGTTTTATTGGGTTATTTGAGTGTCTTCTTGATGTTTCGTATGTCTAGAACGGTATGATAGGAATCCATGTAGGATTTGGTGTCTTGAATCGTGCTTGTGGTCCAACTTTGTGATTCGTTGGATTGATGTGAGTCTTGTATGTTCTAAGGAACTACTTTTGGTTTACCCGCTTGATAAGCATGCTAGTTTGATGTTGAAATGCTAGTGTGTGTGGTTTGTCCTTTCCTTGTGAGATTGGCAACTTGTGTTGACAATCGTTTTGGTGTCGGATTGTGATCCTTCCTTGTTGAGTATAGTTTCATATCTTTGTTGTGATCCATTGATTGATTCCTGTGATATGAAAACGTATGTAGTCGTTGTACCTTGACTGCATGATTAAGGTTATGGGGCCTTAATCTTCAAGGTACTGATGCAGTCCTCGTGTGGCGATGATTTATATGTTGGTGGTTGTTACCTGAGCAAAGGCTCATATGTTGGTGGTTGTGTGATATGAATTGTACCCTCGTGTACTGATATGTTGGTGGAAATGTTGGTGGTTGTTGGTGGGGGAACGACGGTTCCCGAGGGCATAAGGTTGGACTCAGAAGTACAGGGGTTACTCGGAGGTAATGGTTGGAACTGTAATAAGGCCGGTGGTAGCCATAAGGTTGGAACAGGGCATAAGGTCGGAACCGTGTGAATCTTGTGACATGTAGTTGTCACTGTGGCATGTAGTTGACAATATGTGAATGTGTATTCTTTGTTATGAGCATGTCTTGATGTATTCTACTTTGTGATCAGTAGAATACATCTCGAGTTGTATTGTTTATAATTGTTATTCTTGTCTTGTTGTTGTCATGTGATGTTGATTTTCCTCTTTCCTTTGAGAGTGAAAATGAGTCTTTGAAGTTGACTTCTCTCTATGGCTTTGAAATGATATATACTGTATTCCGTTTCGAAAATGGTTTTGACTTATACTATCTATATATGCTATTTAATACGTATTGATGGGTTACCAGCAATGTTCGCTGACCGGGTGTCATCCCCTATCTTTATGTTGCTTTACAGGTTATGAGTAGCTTTTGGAGAGCGTGCTAGCAGTTCGTTAGTTAGTGTAGCTCCCTATGACTGTTTCTGTTAGACTTTTGGCCTGTGAGCCATGGTTTTGTATAAGCTTGACTTGGTTGTGTTGTTTAGACTTAGCCTGTGCACCTATAGATGTATAGGTCTGGCATAACATCTCCCGTACTTATTTAAGTAGCTTCTGCTTTGTCTTGACTTAATGCGTAGTCTTTATCCTTTTCTTAAGCTTTAATTGGTTTTTAAAAGTTGTGAAAATCGGGTGTGTTACAATGTGTATGCTTGAACAGTTCAATCCGTCTATAAAATCTTGATTGAGATCACCACGTTGAGTTCGTCTTTGATACATCCAACTTCTATCCATATTACTTATTTATAGATGCCTATATATTTACACATATTATCATGATTTTCAAAGTAATAATTATGCAATAGAAAAAGCAACAAAGAAGCAATCAAATTAGTCCTTATTTAGATATTATCGATATGGCATTATAATTTTATTATCTTTTTTCACATTATTTATCATTTATCTTTTTCACATTATTTAGGTAATTTTTTTTCTTGCTCATTGTATGTGTTGTATAATAAATGCATTAGAATTATACAATAAAATTAAATATGAATTCTTTTAGGTAAGTCTATTGCTTTTGCTGTTTTTTTTGTTGAGATATTTTGGACAAGACTTGCTTGTTTAGCCATTCGGATGTTTGTTGCTGCCTAGTTTGTTGTATTGTATGTTTAGGGTGGTCTTATGTTTAAGCTCTTCTCGAGATTGGCTCAAGGAATTCATGCTTTTCTATCTATGGAATAGTCAAACTGTTTAGGCAAACACTTACAATTTGTTATTTGTGTGCAACTTTTGAATAATAAATAGCAGATTAACCTTAATTTTTATGATGTTGATTTCATTGTCATAACATTGCAAAAGTTTTATACTGTTTATATATAAAGTCCTAGACTATTGGTGTGCTTTCTACACTACAGATATTAAGGAGGGAAAGCTTAAGTTTATGGAAGGAGCACTTTCCATCACTACTATCTTTTTCAGACAAAGGCCCTGTACATGTAAATATCTTCTTTTCCTAGTTTGATGCTTTGTTTAGGTTTCATATTTTCTTAAATTTTGATTCACTTAAAGATGAATTTTCTTTCAATGCTAGGCAGAGTTGGTTTCAATGGTGCTAAGGTGGCTTCCAAGATATTACTATTCAGAATGAAGATTTAGAAGGTGATTTTATCTATTTTAATGCCACCTATATATGCTCTGTTAAGCATTGCAGTGAAATGCACTATTGCAGTTTGCATCTACATGTATCTTAAAGTTTAATTTAGAACAAATTGTATTTTTGGTCGTGTGGCTATTAGGATACTGATAATTTGAGTACGTGACTTTCAAAACTCTCATTGCAAGTGAAAAAACGCGTCGGACTGGTTTCTTGGGAATTTTGTTTGATTGCGAAGAGGAGCCCGGAATTCCGAAGCCCAAAGACGATGATGATGATTATGACCATGATGACGAGTTCGCTTTTGATTTTAGTGGGCAGTTGGAGAAATCCTCTTTCTCTGCGGCAGATGAGCTGTTCGACGACAGCAAGATTAAGCCGTTGAAGCCGTCACCGAGGTTGCAGTACGAGAGGAGACCGTCGGACTCTTCGCGATCGCCGAAGCAAAGGATTAAGGAGGCATTCTCACCGTGCCACCAGAGGAAGGATTTTGATCCTTTCTCAACCGCACTTGAAAAGGTTCCGATGAAAGGCGCGATTCAGTGTTTCGATGAAAGAGAAAGAAACCAGTCCAACGCTTTTTTTCCCCCTTATGCTACCAGCATGTGCACGCCGCCAACGCGCTGTCCCGGAAGCATCTTCGGTCGCAGATCTGCAACAACTGCGACACCGAGTCCGTCGCCGTCCGCTGTTCCACGGAGAACCTCTTCCTGTGCTCCGAACTCGTCCCGCGACACCATGAAGACGACCGGATCACCAAAACGCAGTTAAAAATGGAGTATTAAGAAATAATTAAAACTATTTTTTTTTTAAAAAAAAGAAGAAATAATTTTCCCTTTGAATGAAGGTGGATTTTCCGGTGGGTTTTCTGGGTTTTACTTTTCCCGTGGTTGCTGGGGATTTGCTTTTCCGCAGACGCAAGAAGAGGAAGAAGAAATGACGTTAAATGACCATTTTTCCCTTATAAATAAATAATTTTAAAAGAATTATATTTTTCCGGCAATATTTGGCCAGCAGGACCAAATATGCTAATAATTGCGTAGTTAAAGGTTTAAATTGAGAGTTTTGAAAGTCACGTACTCAAATTATCAGTACCCTAATAGTCACAGGACCAAAAGTGCAATTTGTTCTTTAATTTATCTTAAAGAAACAACTCTTAATCCTAGATAACAGTAAACAATATTTGACATATAAGGCTGGTCCATGAAAAAGTTGTTGATGAATTTAGCTTTAAACAAAGAATTAAGGATGAAATATAATTCAATGTGGATTCAGGATGAAATCTAACTCACGGTTTGAACTTTGGAGTAGATAGTTCTGAGGTTTTCGACACGCGCAACCTCTTCACAATGGATACAAATACACTGCAAACAACATGTTAAGATCCTTGAGAATTCAGAACAAACATTCTTATTCTTGGATTGTTAAGAGCAGACTAACATGCAATTTATGGTTAAAAAAATACAAGATATAAATATTCTGTCTAGGCAGACATGCCTTTATAGATTTAGGATCTGAAATAAGAATAATACAGATAATAAAGTAAATAAAACAGCATCAGATCTGCCATTGGACATCCTTATAATAAATAGAAGTAAGAGAAACAACTCTTGGAAATTAAGGTGGAGCTTGCCAACTCAAATTTCATACAACACTCCAAATTATCAAAAAGGCCCATTACTTCTTTTTTTTTTTTTTTTTTTTTTTTTTTTTTTTTTTTTATTTAATTTACATGACCAACAAATATTTGCTTGTGGCATTCCCTAATCCCAATCATCAACTCATGATATACAACTCACACCCCTCTAAATCCAAGTATATTATATGAAAATATGAAAGACTACTTGAGACTGCTTCAATTTATGATTATGAACTGTGTGTAGTCTGCAGAAGATTTTTCTAATTCAAACAAAACATGTGTCTAGTCTATGATCCTATTTTTATCCGAACACAAGTAAAGTTTACTCAAATTTTCATTCTTCTCAATTCAAATAAACCATAAAGCTTTAATCAGCAGAATGCTTTTCTCATTCCTTAAGTAGCTAAGTGAATTAAACAATGTGCATACAAGATTTGTGCAATATGCTTTTGTGGATTTACATAAAAAATTTGAAAAGATAAAAAATATAATCAGTCAACTAGGGTTCAAATTTAATAAGAAATTAGGGTTCAAAACACTAGCTATTCATAAGAAATTAGTGTTCAAATTTAATAATTCATCAGGAGCGTTCAACAAATCAGTCAAAGCTAGAGAAACTAGGGTTCAACATACTAGCTACGTGTAACAACCCCAAATTTCATTTTATATATTCAGTATTAAGAAATCCCAAAGTAGCTTTTTCACTCCATTAAATTTTTTTGCGATCAATCGCTGTTTGAATAAAACAATTTTGTCGCATTTTAAAATTAATTCGACACCGAAGAAATGAATCCCATTCGAAAATCCCTAAGTTTTCGGGTACTTCGCGTACCAAGATTTAAATCGAGAATTTTATCTGAGTGAGACCGGGAGAATTCAAAAGGGAATTTTGAACAAGTGCTCATCCATATAGCTTTTGGGAAAATTCACTTTCAGCCCCAAAGTAATAAAAGATAACATTTCTAGCCCATGGTTCATGTTACATGGTGGACCACAAGACATCCAAAATCCCTTATTGATTCATCTTTTAGCTTGAGAAATTACCCCTTTGTCCTCAACCAATCATTGTGAATCATCCTAGGGTTTTGAACCCTATATAAACCCCCTTATTTCATCTCATTTTCCTGATCTCATTCTTTGCCTCTTCCTCATATTTTTGTCTGCCAAGAACAAGAAGAGAGACAACAACCTAGTAAGCTTGTTCATCCTTCATTCTAGCCTCTTTTCTCTTCTAGTTTTCTTTAGTCTTTGAGGTTCTAGGCTAAGGATAGAAGGTGTGTTGGGAAGTGTAGGTGGTGAAGGAGGCTCAAGCTAGGTCAAGAGGAAGAAGAGATCCAAGCAAGAAGATTAGACTACAAGAGGTATAATCCCATGGATTCCTCTTTAAATTTGGCTCTGTGAAGCCGAGTTTTGAGTAGAAATGAGTAGAAACTATGAGTTTTTGATGTGTTTATGCTTGGAAGTGTTTTAGCATGTGTAGGGCTGTTAACGAACCGAACATAAACGAACGGAGGTTGTTCGTGTTCGTTTGTTAAGAATTTTGGAGTGTTCATGTTCGTGTTCGTTTGTTAAGGTTTTTGAAAATCCTGTTCGTATTCGTTTGTTAAGCGTTCATTAGTGTTTGTTAACGTTTGCGAACACGTTCACGAACGTGTTCGTTTACATTAACGAACATGTTCGCGAACGTATTTGTTAACGTTCGCGAACACGTTCGTGCACAAACACGCTTACAAACATGTTCGTTAACAAGCACGTTCACGAACATGTTGGTTTACGTTCATGAACACGTTCGTGAACATTTAATAACCAAACAGGTGCACATGTTCATGATCACAATTCGTTCGTGAACAACAAATAATCTACATTCAAGAAATAATCAACGTTCATGATCACAATATATATATATATATATATATATATATATATATATATATATATATATATATATATATATATATATATATATATGTTTGTGAACATGTTCGTGAACATTATTAAACAAATACTAAACGAGCTTGTTCACGAACATTATTAAACGAACACAAACGATCTTGTTCATGAACATTATTAAACGAACACAAACGAGCTTGTGCACAATCTCTTAGCAAACGAGCATACAACTGTTCAAGCTCTGTTCATTTATCAACCGAGCTCTAAATTTTGTTTGTTAATGGTTCGTTTATCTTAACAAACGAACGTTTACTGAACACGAACACGAGTAGTTTGCCGAAAGCTCTATTCGCTAACACCCCTAAGCATGTGTTTGTGAGTTGTTGAGATTGTTTTGGACTTGTTTGGATGAGATTTTGCAGGAGAAATGCCATCTAGTGCACAACATAGTGTGCACTAGATCAGAGTGGCGGCCCTAGCCGCGGCCCATCAGAAGGGCCGCCGGCTAGAGCCGTGGTGGCACAGGACTAGGGCACGGCCCTAGAGGAGGGCCGTTGCCTAGTCCCGGCGCATCAACGGGGCTCCAGGGGCGGACCTTGAAGAGTCCCGCCCCAGGTCCCTGAGTTTTGTCTGTGAAGGATTTTTTGTGCAGTGTTCGGGCCCTTGTGGCTCAGCTACGTGTCGTTTCGGACCGAGAGTTACGGGCCCTTGTGGCTCGGCTCTTCGGGATCGTCTCGACGCACGTTTTGGCTTTGATTTTGTTGAATTTGGATTAAAAACAAGTATGTTATGAAAGATTTTGTGAAGAATTGCTACACAGTGAATAACTTGCTAGTTTACTGTGTATGAAGAATTATTTGATTATTGTGATCTGATGATATTTTATTGAGTAAAGAAGCATGATTCTTTGAGAATATGATTTATTATGAAAGTATGATTAAATTGTATTATTTGATCAATGAGAATAGAAGCATATTTGTTGAGTGAAATGTATAGCAATTGCTATGTTACAAACCTAGCATGATGATATATTTTTGAATACTTCATGATTAGTTTATACATGATTTAGAAGCATTTTATAGAGAATTTTGACATTTCACATGAGTCATATTTCAAAAATGCATAAGGGGCCAACGTGAGTCCAAGAATACTTTCAAAAACCATAAGCATGTGGTATATCATTCTCTGATGCATTGAGAAGTAGTAGAATTGTTGCATGCATGAGATTGATGCATGAGAGATATATTTATGTATTATCTATACCGGTGAGGTTTTGGAGGATACCGTTTGGACTATGTTCCTCTCGGGAGACATTTATGGACATTGCGGTCTCAGTATATGTAACGCGGCGTATTCCCACGTTACGAGGTTGGAAACTTCCCGCCAGGCTTGGAATCTTGGTTAGGGGGTGTGAACACTAATAGTTCGATACCTGATTCCGCAGAGTTTGAACCACGAGATTGGTTCCGTAGACGGTAGGAGATATTGGGTCGGAATTATGCCGTTCCCGATGGGGTGAGTCACACTTCTGTGAAACCCTAAGCCGTCTATGAGTATAAGAGAAAGAAAGAGAGTCAACAGAGACTCAAGAAAGAGAGTCAACAGAGACTCAAGTATGAGAGTCAATAAAGACTCGAGAGAAAGAAAGAGAGTCAAGAGAGACTCGAGAAAGTAACAAAGAAACCTCCACAGAAAGTACTCTAACTTATAAATGAGTGTATGATTATATTATTGCACTAGATTGCATAAGAGTATGATTATATTATTGCAGTAGATTGCATAAGAGTATGATTATATTGTTGCACTAGATTGCATAAGAGTATGATTATATTGTTGCACGAGATTGCATAAGAGTATGATTATATTGTTGCACTAGATTGCATAAGAGTATGATTAGATTGTTGCACTAGAGTGCATAAGAGAATGATTATATTGTTGCACTAGATTGCATATGAGTATGATTTTGTAATTGTACGAGATTGCATATGAGTATGAGTATATTACCATACTAGATTGCATATTAGTATGTTTATATTATTGCACGAGTTTGCATATAAAAGCGATGTAACGCATTACACGAGATTGTATGTGAGTAGAGTATCATATGAGATTTCATAAGGAGAAGTGTGACTTAAGATTTTTCATTGAGCATGATTATCTTGTTGTACTAGAAGCTCTATTTATCAAGTTATGTGAGGAGAATATGAAAGCATGAGAATACCTATTATATGATCTATTAACATGAACTTATCTTTAAGCATGATTTGCTTGTTAAGTTATTTGAGAAGCTTACATGTTGATGAACCTACATGATCAGTCTTATACATTTATAAGCATGCCAGCTGATATTATAGGGTGCAAGCATCTAGAAAGAAGGTGATAAATCTAAAGATGATTGAGATTAGCTTATTGCTATAAAGATATCAAATGTTTTCAAAGTATATGCTAGAATGCTTTACAGGGTTGAGTGTGGTTATACTTAGCTTCGTGCTAACAGGTGTTTTTCCTGTTTGTCTATGTGTTGCTTTTAAAACCCCTTTCAGGTGGGCCCAACGGTGAGAAGAGATCGAGTTAGATTAGTCTCTTAGTTTGAGATGTCTAAACTCTAGTTTTAATTATGATCATGTTATGGATTTAGACTTATGACTTTATGTTTGAGGATTGATGTTGACTGTTTTGGGGTGACGTTTTTCCCCCTTACTTTTCCAGTATTTATTTTTAGTACATAGACTTAATCTTATTTGTAATTTTACCACTTTAGCCTGTGCAATCACCAAAGAGTGGTGGTTGTGGCGGTGACACTCCCACTACTTATCTTCTAGTTTTCCACTACTTAGTTTATGTTAATGATTGTTTAGAGATGTAATTAAGAGTTAGAAAAGTGGGGTGTTACACTATGCATAAGAAATTAGGGTTCAAATTTAATAATTCATCATGAGGGTTCAACAAATTAAAGAATTACCTGATTTATGCGGGGAGGAGGAGGCGCCGTCGAATGATTTCTGCTGCACGACGATGGTTGGACGGCGACGGTGACGGCGGTGCTGGACTCTGAGTGTTCGGCGACCGCTTGCAGTGAGGGCTGTGGACGATTGCGTAGGAGAGTGATGTGGAGTCTGAGTTCACTTAGCGTATGTAGGGTTATAATTTTTATTTCATTTTAATTTTAATTTAGTATTCAAAACGTCATCCTTTAAGACAAAAAAAAAAAAAAAATAAAACTTAACAAAAACTTGCGACGGAATAAAATTCGGTCGCCTTTTCCGTCACAATTAGTCTATACACAAAAAGTTAATTACTTTAACGACGGAATTGATACGGTCGCCAATTCGCGACGGAACAAAACTCGGTCGCCTTTTCCATCGCGACATAGACGACGTAAATTAGTTCGGTCGCAAATGTTTTGTTGCCAATATTTCGCGGACTTATTTTATCTTTGCGCCAAAATTCACGACGGAATTTTATTCCGTCGCCTTTTCCATCGCCATTTCGCAACGAAATGTTTTCGGTCACAATTTCAGTCGCTAAATTGCGACGGAATTTTGTCCGTCGTGATTCGAGATTTTTCTTGTAGTGATTGCATATGCCAATTGGGCGCATTAAGACTCTATGTATTTGAGTTAGATTATGACTCCCTATCCTAGTCTTTATGTGATTCTCTCTTTATATATATATATATATATATATATATATATATATATATATATATATATATATATATATATACACACACACACACACACACACACACACACACACACACACACACACACACATGTAATCTTTATCTTTGTGATCACATCATTCAATACAATTCTACAATTCTCATCTAGTATCAGCTAGCTAGGGTTTCTTTCCTATGCCTAGCAGATCTGTTAATTCATCTGAACGGACCTTCTATGATGTTTCTATCTCCTCGGTCTCTTCGACCGTAAATTCGTTGTCCACCGCCCACCACTTCATAAGTATTAAACTAACTCACATGAATTTCTTGTTTTGGAGAACTCAAGTTGTTCTATTTCTTCATGGATACGATCTTATGGGTTTTATTGATGGTACAAACCCTACACCACCGCCCTTTCTCCCCGTCGATGGTGACGGCACCCAGTCACTACCGAATCCGGCAAGACCAAGCTCTCCTCTCCATGCTTTTGTCTTCCTTCTCTGATGAAGTTATGCTGTTGATGGTTGGACATTGGACAAGTCGAGCGCTTTGGGACGCCGTGGTGCAGTCTCTCGCGTCGTCTTCTTGAGCACAGAGCTTGAACCTTCTCGGTCAGCTTCAAGGACTGGACCAGGGCGACTCCTCCGTTGCGGATTACATCGGTCGAGCTCAGGTTATCATCAAAGAACTCACTCTTGCCAGCCGACCGGTAAACCTTGATGAACAAAACCTTTACGTTTTTCAAGGGTTACGACCGGAGTCCCGTTCTTTAACTGCCTCCCTCACCGTTCATGGTCAGCTAGTCACGGTACAGGAATTGGCGTACTTCTTGGGGGCGCAAGATTTCATCGCCAATCGAGATTTTGGCGAAGCAGTTCCGTCGCCGGCGGCCCTTACTGCACAGCGCGGCGACGGACGATCTGGACGAGGAGGCCAGCAGCGTGGTGGTGGCGGTGGCTCCCAGCATGGCTGCGACAGTCGGCAGTAGGGTAATCATGGCCGTGGTGGTCGCGGACGTGGTGACAACGGTGGTGGTGGTCAGTCCAAATGTCAAATATGTGTGTGTAATGGTCACACTGCAGTCGCATGTTACAATCATTACGATCCTCCTCCTCAAGCCAATTTAACATATCAAAATAATGGTTCAGACATTAATGGCTCTCAGCTGTGGATTCCTGACACTGGGGCAACCAATCATGTGACTCCAGATATTGCTGCCCTATCTACCTCTAAAGAGTATGTTGGTAATGACACTTTACGTGTTGGTAACGGTATGGGCTTATCTATTAGTTATGTTGGTCATGATTCCTTTAATACCCCTAGGTCTTTTAGGTTGTCTAATATCCTTCATGTTCCTAGTTTGTCAACTTCTTTGTTATCTGTTCAAAAATTTGCGTAAGATAATAATTTTTTTTTCTTTTTTTTTTTTTTTTTTAGTTTCACCACTCTTTTTTTTGTTGTGAATGATATCAATACCAAGAAAATTCTGCTACAGTGCAATAGGTCTGGGGGGACTATACACGCTACCGGTACCAAGTTCGTCTCCTTCTGTGTTTCTTTCCGCTTGTGCCTCTGCTTTCATTTGGCATAGTCGCTTGGGTCATCCACACCAACGTGTCCTCAGTCATCTTCTTCAGTCTTGTTCGATTAGTGGGTCTAGTAGTACTATTCGTTGTAATTCTAGTTGGTGTAATGCGTGCCAGTTAGGAAAATTTGCACGTTTTCCTTTGTTACGTATTGAGTCTTCTAGTTCGAATATCCTTGATTTAATATAGACTGATATTTGGGGTCCAGCTCCCCTGTTATCTGTTGATAGATACCGTTATTTTGTTATCTTTGTGGATGATCACTCTCGGTACACATGGTACTTTCCCATGAAATTAAAGTCTGACATCTATGCTATTTTTGATAAATTCCGTGTCATGGTTGAAAGGTCCTTTAATCGATAAATTAAGTCCATTCAATCTATTTAGAAGCCTAGTACAAAAAATTACACTCTTCGTTTGTTCAGTTAGGGATAAATCATAGACAATCTTGTGCCTACACTCATGAACAAAATGGTCGTGTCGAAAGGAAACATACACATATTGTTGAAACTGGTTTGACTCTCTTGGCCCACGCCTTGGTTCCATTTAAAATCTGGGATTTTGCATTTGAGACTGTTGTTTATTTGACAAATAGAATGCCATATACTGTGTTAAATAACTCCAGTCCCCATATTATGCTACATAAATCCCCTCCGTCCTACTCCTTTCTTTGTGTCTTTGGATATCTATGTTATCCTCATTTGAGACCTTACAATCATCACAAAATGTCCTACAGGTCTTTGATTGCTATAATCTGCAAGAGCACAGAGTCAATCACAGTATAAATTCCTGGAGTATTCCAGGGTCGATCCCACGAAGAACACTATTAACTGTTATCTTTAATAATCAAATTGTTGATAAGGAAAATCTCAAATAAATAGAATTAATGTGATTAAAAAGAATATTTATGAATTTAATGAAAAGGAAATTCCCATTGAGAAAAAACTAGGGATTTGGGGTTCACCTATTAGATAATTAACTAACTCTCCTAAGTATTGATCCTTATGATTATAGTGACAATTGCTCCATATATATCCTAATACTCCGTCGAGCTACTAGGTTGTATCCAATTAACTGTGATCATCCATCGATATCTCACCAACATTAATTGAACCCATTAAGCAACAATCAAATATCACCACAAATACCTAAAGCTATGTCTAGTTTAGGTCAATTGTGTTTATCTTACGAGTTCTAGGTTCATAATTCACCTGTCAATTCTTCTTATGAACCCTGATGTTAGAATTATGCAGTGGCCAGTCACACAATTCACAATTAAAATACATAAAATAAATATAATCAAATTCAATTATTAAACTGAAATTGGAAGAATTAACACATGAAAAATAGTCAATTAATCTAATTTAGGCTAATCCAAATCCCTAATTTAAGTTCTAGCCAATAATCATAATTAAATGCATAAATTGTTCAAGGAACATCGTTCTGAAAATTTAAACAAAAAATAAAGTAAGGGAGAAAAATAATTCAAGCCTAAGAGATGATAGCTGCAATTGAAGTTCAGAAATTCCTTGCTGAAGTCGCTGCCGCGCACCCAGGCTCTCTGATTCTTCTCTCCGCCGTTTTCTTGTTCTGTTTTCGTCTCTCTGTTCTGCCGTACGCCAATGCTTAAAAACCAAAGCCTTAATTAATCCCTTTCTTTTCTTTCTTATCTGCTGCGCAAAACATACCAAACAAAATTAAGTTAAATAAAAATAAATATAACTTAATGACATAACTTAATTAAACTAATAATTAAACTTAATAATTAAAACACTTATTTAAAAATTAAGATATAAACTACCAAATAAATTTAATACTATATATAAAATAAAACTCCTATTTATATTAATAAAAATACAACATTAGCCTAATGTTCATTAAAACCAATCTAAACTAGTAACATATAACTAAATATAATATTTATAATAAAATCGAACCTAAAACTTAATTTATTTATGCAAACCACTCACTAAAATTACTCTAAATAATGCCTAGAAATTAAGCTTATCAGTCATCTCTTTGTGTCTTCTTAGGTTACCTAGAGTCTTTCCGGGGTTATAGGTGCATGGACTTACATACTAACAAGATTTATGTGTGCAAGCATGTTCGATTCGATGAACGGGTTTTCCCTTTTGCTAGTAAAGATATTTTGCAGGCACCATTATCTACACAGAACCAGCCGTGGCCCAAGTCCATCATATCCTTCTTTCGCCTCGTCCCGTGGCCATCGTACCGGTTCAGGCTGGATAGCCCGAGCCGGTCTTGGCATACTCTTCCGAACCAGCTCCACCGGCGGCAGCCACTGCTTGGCCCTGAGGCCGGCCATGTGGGCATTCTATGAGGCCCACCACTCAATCCCACGCTATGGCCACTCAGAGTCAGTCTCAGGCTCCACCTACGTTTCTGACTGCTCAGGTTTGTCCCACTAAACCCACATGTTATACATAGGCGGTTAAATATCCCGAACGGCGTAAGGCAATGGATCAAGAATTCAATGCTCTTCTTCATAATGAGACATGGTGCCTTGTTCCGTCTCAATCAGACATGAATGTTATTGGGTGTAAGTGGGTTTTTCGCACTAAAAGGAAAGCAAATGGTGCGATTGAAAGTCACAAAGCAAGGTTAGTAGCTAAAGAATTTAATCAATTACCTGGACATGATTGTTTTGACACATTCAACCCAGTGGTAAAACCCAGTACTATCATGTTACTTCTATCTTTAGCTATATCCTCTGGTTGGACGATTAGATAGCTTGATGTCCACAATGCCTTTTTGAATAGGAAATTATTTGAAACTGTTTATATGAAACAGCCTCCTGGCTATATTGATGTTCAATTTCCTGATCATGTCTGTCTTTTGAAACGATCTTTATATGGGTTAAAACATGATCATAGAGCTTGGTTTAATTGCCTGAACGTGTTTCTAATGTCATTTGGTTTTAAAGCTTCAAAAACAAATGTGTCTTTGTTCTATTATTCTCAAGATTCTGCTTTTGTATATGTTTTGATCTATGTTGATGATATACTTTTGATAGGAAGTAACCAGAATCTAGTGAATGAGTTATTGGCGTGACAAAACTATCAATTGCATTCAAGATTAGGGATCTTGGTGACCCTGATTTTTTTCTTGGAATTGAAACTGTTAAGTGTGATGATGGAATTTTACTTTCCCAGCAGATATACATGACAGATATTTTGAAACGTGTTAGTATGACAAACTGTAAACCTTTGGCCACTCCTATATCTGTTTCGAAACCCACATCTTTCAATGCAGATTTATAGACGATGCTACACAGTATAGGAGTTTATTAGTATCTCACAATTACACGTCCAGATCTATCTTTTGTTCTCAATCAAATCTGTCAACATATGCATGCTCCTATAGTCTCACATTGGGAACAATTGAAACGTGTGCTAAGGTATGTTAAGGGAGTAGTTATGCGGTGTTTCTTGGATCCAATCTTGTGTCTTGGGTGTGTAGAAAACAAAGAACTGTTGTTGGATCTTCTACTGAGGCTGAGTATAAAGCTCTAGCATATGTCTGTGTTGAAGTAATTTGGGTTTTATCACTGCTGCGTGAGATTAATGTTCCTAACATATCTGTTCCCAAGTTGTGGGGTGATAATCTTGGTGCTACATACATGTGTGCAAATCCGATATTCAATGCCCGCAGTAAACATGTGGAGATTGATTATCACTTTGTTAGAGACAAAGTTGCCAATAGAGATATTCAAGTCAACTTTATTTCAACTAAAGATCAACTTGCTGATATATTTACCAACGCTCTACTTGGTCTTAGATTTTCTTTTCTTAGAGACAAGACTGTACCCTATGCTTGAGGGGTAGTATTAGGACTATGTATTTTGAGTGAGATTATGACTCCATATCCTAGTGTTCATGTGATTCTCTCTTTGTATATATACATGTAATCTGTATCTTTGTGATCACATCATTCAATACAATTCTACAGTTCTCATCGGGCGTGTAAAACAAAATTTTATTTTATTTTTTTGTTTGATTTTGTTAGGTTTTTCTTTCTTTTTTTCCCCTCCCCTTTTCCTCGTTCTCTCTCCTATGCTTAAAAATCAAAGGAAAAAAATCTCACTATTGGGGTTGCTCTTATGGTGGCAAATTAAATTTTTGTTTAAAAATAACATCATTTGCATGGCCAAGTTGGACAGACTATTTGCTTGATAACTACAAGGTTTCAAGTTTGACTCTCATGCCAATAGTAAAAATATTCTATTTAGCTTTGTTGGTTTGAGTCAAACAGTTATAATGGTTTAATTCCTTGAGGTTCTTTACTTGTTAGAGCCATAAGGCGAGGTTTATCCCGTCCACATCCTTAGGGGCCCTCGAGTAGTGGTAAAAAAAAATTGCATCATTTATCCCTTTGCTTATACGAAATAGTTAATTCAATTAATATTTAATTTTTCATAAAAGGGTTAATTCCTTCAGAGGTCCCTTGTTTTTTGTTACAATTTCAAATTTAGTCCCGAACTATCATTTTTATCAATTAACATCCCAGACTATTATTTTTGCACACTTTTAGTCATTTTCATGACTTTTCATTTTTTAGTAAGGGCATTTTTGTCTCTTCATATTTTTCTTTTGTTATTTTTTCAGTTTGAACCAGTTTAATTGATTTAGGACATTACTAAAAACCGTTTGAAAAATATGATTACTAAAAATCAGAGGTTACCTAAAGTTCTAAGCCTATTAAACCGGTTGAAACCGGAAAAATAACAAAAAAAAAAATTATGAAAAGAAAAAAATGCCATTACTAAAAAAGGAAAAATCATTAGAATGACTAAAAGTGTCAAAAAAAATAATAGTCTACGATGTTAAATGACAAAAATAATAGTCTGGGACTAAATTTAGAATTACCACAAAAATAAGGGACCTTTGGTGGAATTAACTCTTTCATAAAATGATTTGTATTATTTAATGTTATATTAATACCCTATAAGAAAACCAAAAAAAAAAAAAAAGAAGATAAAATTGAAGAGAACTTTTAAGTGTACAAGAGAGTAAAGACAATTTTATTTCCAAGAGAGAACTTCTAACACCCTTATTTTCATTTCCAAATTTATTTATAAAAAGGTATTTATTTGATTAAAAAGGGATGCTACCGCCACGTTTAGATAACAACATTTTATCCAAATGCATAAGCTAAACTAAATCTACTAAAGCAACTCGTAGTTTATTCTATTACAAAGCACTAACTACAATTGTCTAAAAATTAACTTCTCAATTCTTTCTAGAATGATATAAAACTACTAAACTCAAAACTAAGAAGGTGAATCGCTCTCATGTTCTAAATGCTCATGCAACATCACCTGCAGAAGAACTAAGGAGGGGACAAACTCAGCATACAATAGATGGTAAGACTTACTCCACCCCGTAAAACATTTCACATAGCACATAACAGATAGGAGCATGTAATGTTGGAAAAAAATAGCTTAAAATGGCATAATTCAAGCCCGAGCTCGTGTGGGACGGCACCAACACGTGCCACTGGATGTGGCCGAAACTGGAACAGTTTCGGCCTTGCTGCCATTTAAGTTTCCGAAACTTCCAGTTTCGGCCTGCACGAACCTGTACTGCTTTCTGTGACCGTTGGGTGTTCAATTCTTACTATTACGGAATTAATTCTTTGAATTAATTCCAATCTTAAATTTTTGAATTGAAACCCATGGTAATGGTTGCTGTTACCAAGTGTAGTGGGGGGGTGCCTTAAAGTGCCCTATTAAGAGCTATTTAATCCTTCAACCCTATATAAGAGAGGGTAGAGGTAGCAGATTTTACACACAGAATTACACAACATGAAAGTATAATTTCCAGCCTCAAAACTCTTTGCTTCTACTCTTTCTTTAGCCATACTGTGTTCATAGCCTTGTCTTGTTTGCCGGATTCCTTATTTGGGTGCTCAAACATTGAATCACAAGCAAGTTTTATCCTAGGAAGCCTAGGCCATGAAGCTCCTAGCAGTTTTGGGAGGTGGCAAATACAGTTTTAAGGAAAGAGTGATCGCTTGACTCTTGCAAAAATCCAACACCAAATACTAGCCAAATTCTCCATCTTTCCTTCCCTATTTTTCCATAAAATAATAATCTTATTTATTGGATTATTATTTGTTTTTCTACCAACGGTTCCTACAGTCTTAAAACCTTATTTCTTGTTTTTCCGTTGGTTGTTTTCTCTAATTTACTTGAAGAAATGGAGAACCCCGAGTTGCCTATCGTTAACAATGGGGAAGAAAATGTTGTTGAGAACAACAATGGAGGAAACAGCAACAATGTTGAAAATTCTCAAGCTACACCAGGGAACGTTGGTTCACAAGATGGTGTGAGCACTGAGGGATATATTCCCATGTCTCGGGTACCTTCGGTACCGAGTGGTTTGGCAGAAAAGCCTGAGAAGTTCACCGGTGTTGGTTCGAACTTCAAGAGGTGGCAACATAAAATGTTGTTCTACCTAGCAACTCTCGGCTTGGCAAGGTTCTTGTCCGAGAAGGTTCCTGAGTTGAAGGAACAAGATGCACAATCCGTGATGGCAGTTGGCTATTGGAAGGATTCGGACTTCCTTTGCCGAAACTACATCCTGAATGGATTGTGTGACACGCTATACGATGTATATCGAAAGATAAGCACATCAAAAGTGTTGTGGGAAGCTTTGGATCATAAATATCGAAGTGAGGATGCCGGCACAAAGAAATTTGTGGTTGGCCGATTCTTCAACTTCAAAATGGTTGATTCAGAGACCGTGCTAAGTCAGGTAGAAGATTTGCAATTAATCTTCGATGAGATCCGTGACGAGGGCATGGTGCTAAGTGAAGCCTTCCAAGTGGGATCTGTGATCCACTTGTTGCCTCCAGGTTGGTAGGACTTCAAGATCTACCTTAAGCATAAGCGAAAAGAGATGAATCTGGAGGACCTGATCCAGCGACTCAGGATTGAGGAAGGGAACATGACGAATGATAGGAAAGTTCATATCGTTGTTGGCGCTAAGGACAACATTGTGGAGCACGGTAAGAACTCCAAGAGGAACAAGAAGGACAAGCGAAAGCTAGGTCCGAAAGGTGGTGTTACCAAGAACAAGTTTTCTGGTGAATGCTACAATTGTGGCAAGCCTGGCCACAGAGCGTTTGAATGCAAGGCTCCACGGAAGAAGAACAAGAGTTCTGAAGCCAATGTTGTTGGAGATAGCAATCAGAAGGAGGTCAAGATTAGCCTTTCGGCTATGGTGACCGAGGTGAACCTCGTGGGCTCAAACCCTCGTGAATGGTTCATTGATACCGGTGCAACCAGACACTTGTGTTGCAACTGAGAGATGTTTAACACCTTTGAGACCATTGAGGGTGAAAAGGTGTGGATGGGAAACTCTGCTGTGGAAGGCATGGGCAAAGTGGTTCTGAAGATGACTTCCGGGAAGGAACTGACGTTGAACAACGTGCTGTATATTCCGGAGCTGAGGAAGAATATTGTGTCTGGCTAACTGTTGAACAAGCATGGCTTTCGCATGGTGTTCGAGTCAAACAAAGTAGTTTTGTCCAAGTTTGGGATGTTTGTTGGTAAAGGATATGTAATTGACGGGTTTTTTAAGCTCAGTGTAATTCCTGTTATCAATAAAAGCAAACTTAATTCTGTTTACTTGCTTGAGTCTTCCAATTTGTGGCATGGTAGACTAGGTCATGTTAATTTTAATTCTATGCGTAGATTAATTAGCATGAACCATATTCTTAACTTTCAAATTGACACAAATAACAAGTGTGAAATTTGTGTTGAGACAAAACTAACGAAAGTACCTATCAAATCGGTTGAAAGGGAAACTGAACCACTAGAATTAATTCATAGTGATTTGTGCGATTTTAGATCGATACAAATGAGAGGTGGTAATAAGTATTTTATCACATTTATCGACGATAACACACGATACTGCTATGTGTATTTGCTTAAAAGCAAAGATGAAGCCGTTGATAAATTCGTTCTTTATAAGAATGAAGTGGAAAACCAACTTAATCGGAGAATTAATAAGGTTAGAAGTGATAGAGGTGGTGAGTACGAAGCACCTATTGGTGACTTCTGTGCGAGTGTAGGTATAATACATGAGCGTACTGCACCTTACTCACCTCAATCGAACGGTGTTGCCGAACGAAGGAATCGTACATTGAAAGATATGATGAATGCGATGCTTATAAGTTCGGGCCTACCTCAAGATGTGTGGGGTGAGGCGATTTTGACAAGTAATTACCTTTTGAATAAGGTTGTAATACCCGGTATTTTCCTATGGTTATGCTTCGGGGTTGAAGCATCTTTTAAGGAGGGTAGATTGTAATACCCAGTTTTTTTATACATATTATTTTGACATAGATATTATTTTAACCAAAACTATATTATTTTATGAGATCCAAAACTATTTGAAACTAGTCTACTATTATGCATTATTTTGTGACTATTACTATTTCTTAAGATCATATTACTAATATGGTATAACGCTTAATTTAAATCCTAAAACTAGAGTTATTAAGTCGTAATGCAAGTTTATATATTAGATAAACTTAAAGTTTTAGTGTATATGTATATGTTAGCTCCGTATAGCTGAAGTCTTAATATATATGCATGTTACATATTTTAGGTCGTATATAACTTAATATCTATATTATTACTAAACCTTATTATATTAAGCTTTTAAGTATTTTAGTTCCCTACAACTATAATTATTATTTATAATATAAGCTATTAGTTAAGTATTTAGGTAGGAGTCTAATTGTTCCCATCCTCATCAGTAGCTGATTCATTAAATCCTCCCCTTCATCATAATCATTAGTCGTTACTCTCATCATTTTCCTTTTTCCCAATATCACCGAACACAAAATTAAAGAGAAAAATATACATAGCTGTCTTTTTTTTGTCATCACTGGCTTTGTCACCGGTCTTCTTCTGTTATCATTTGACTCTGTTCGTCGTAGGATTTCATTCAAGGATTTTGTTGATTCTGGTTCGAGGTAAGATTTATGTTCACTAAAATCCTTTTACCCCAAATCAAAAATTGATTTTTCTAATTGTTTATGTGATTCGTGATTTTGAAAAATTGATGATATTTAGTGTTGTAAGTTATTTGATTATGTTATGTGAGTAGATATATGAGTTTAGATGTTTTGAAATCCCTACACATGTGATATGGTGATTTTGTGGTGGTTAAAAAGGAAAAATTTTACACAACTTGATCATTGCCTGAGAAAATTCTGACTGGCGCAGCTGGAAAGAAAAATTCGTGAAAATTGCTTCCTAAACTTCTTTTTGCTTGAAATTTTTTATGGATAACCTAGACTTGTATATTTGATTTTTGTAAAAGTTTTGGTTAAAAATATGTTTAGATTCTTCCAGAATAATTTCGTAAAGTTTAGGCAGTGTTCTGCATATTAAATTACAGTCTGGCGCTGTGTTGAGAAGAATTTCGGGAAAAATACTTGTAGGCCTTGGATTGGCTTGAAACTTTTTGTGTGTAGACTAGACTATTTTTACTACTTATCTGAAAAATTTCATATGGAAATACGTTACCGATTTTTCTCAGTAAATTCTGCAATTCAGGTCATAGTTTCTGAAAGTTTTTGTCAGTTTCTTATTTGAGATATTGAGAAGTTGCTTGCTTGTGAAATATAATTACTGTTATCATTCTTATAAATATGGAGAGTTGTGTTCATAATAATTAGGTGTGGAATACGCTAATCTGTGTTATATCTACGAGGTTAATAGGATGTTTGGAAATATTGGTACAAAGGTTATAGATTCAGGTGTAAAGTTGAAAGTATTATTTGTGTGGAAAGAGTTTGCTTTAAGTGGTGAACTTTTGAGGTTTTAGATATATATATATATATATATATATATATATATATATATATATATATATATATATATATATATATATATATATATATTGTCAATGGAAAGTGGTGCCATCTGGTGTTTTTGTGAAGTGAGCGGTTGGAATATACCGACTCACTAGGGAGCCTAAAAACTCTCTGTTTTGTGGAGTGAGCAGTTGAGATATACTGACTCACTAGGGGTTTTATATTAACTTCCCTGTTGTTTTGAGGAGTGAGCAGTGATGTAAAAGCTGACTCACTAGGGAGTCGTGAAAACTCCCTGTTTATGAAAATCTATTTTTTTGAGAATTTGAAAATCCTCCATTTGGTACCCATTTCTTCTTGTCAATTTATATATATCAAGTGTGATTGATGATTTTGAGAAATTTAAATGTATTATTGGAAGATGTTCTCTTGGAAAGAGATAAATTGAGAGATTGGAATTCTCTCTTTGGTAATACTATTTTGAGGTTATGTTGAGAGATTGAAATGATCTCTTTGGTTATTATTTTGAGAGTTTGGAAACTCTATTTGGTTATTATTGGAAATTATTTTGGTGATTATACTATGATTATGATTTAAGGAATTGAGTAATCAGGATGCTATGAAATATTTTGAGGTTGTGGGTCTATGGAAATGTTGATAAAGGTTATATGGGAATCTTGAGGAAAGAATAATGGTTGAATGATTTTTGGGTTATGGATAGGCAATGCCTTAGTTGACCATCTAGAAGTTTTTGTGGATATTTTGTTTTATGGACTTGAATGTGTGATTTTCTCAACATTTACATTTTAAATGGTTAAAGTTAAAGATTATTGATACTGATGAGATGGTAAAATGTTTAAGGGGTTATTGTATGTGTGCAATTACATGCTCCTACATGTTACATGCTATTTGTAAAATGTTTTACGGGGTGAAGTAGATCTTACAAGCTTTGTGCTGAATTTATGTGTTTCCTTGTGCTCTGTTTTTTAACTCTGGTTGCAGGTGTCTTGCATGAGTATTGGATAAGAGATCGAGCGAACCAGCTAGAGATATCATTTATTAGTTAGACATTTGAATTGTTAGTTATTTTTGTACTAATACATATCTTGAGTTGTTTATTGCAAGTTGTAAATTTAGCCTTAGCACTTAGGTTGTTGGTTGCCTAAGTGTGGCGGTAACACCCATTTTCTTTTGATTAGTTAATGATTCCGCTATGAGTTTAGTAAGTTGTAAATTAAGAAAAAGAAATTGAAGGAAATTTTGGATATGAAAATTGGGGTGTTACAAAGGTACCCCGCAAGAAGCTCGATAAGACTCCTCATGAGCTGTGGAACGGTAGGAAACCTTCCTACCAGTACCTGAAAGTGTGGGGGTGTTTTGACAAAGTATTGGTGCCAACACCTAAGAAAGTAAAGATAGGTCCTAAGACGGTGGACTGTATCTTTATTGGCTATGCACATAATAGTAGTGCTTATCGATTCTTAGTACACGAGTCCCATAATCCGGACGTACTTGAGAACACGATATTAGAATCAAGGAATGCATATTTCTTTGAAAATATATTTCCTTGTAGGTCCAACGAGGGACCTAGTACATCAAAACGAACGTTTGACGAAACTATGGATAATGATAGTGGGGAATCTGAGAAAGAACCCGAGCTCGAACCGAGACGCAATAAGCGGGCGAAAGTTGGAAATTCATTCGGTCCTGATTTTCTAACTTACTTGTTAGAGTACGATTCGGGTACTCTAACTTGTTTATTAGAAAATGAACCCGATTTTCTATCTTGTTTGATAGAGAACGAGCCTCGAACGTATGTAGAAGCCGTAACTTCTACGGAAGGACCAATGTGGAAAGAGCCTATAAAAAGTGAAGTGGATTCTATCATACAGAATCACACTTGGGAACTTGTTGATCTTCCTCCGGGTAGTAAACCCTTAGGATCCAAGTGGGTCTTTAAAAGGAAGATGAAACTTGATGGTTCCATCGAGAAGTATAAGGCTAGGCTTGTAATTAAGGGTTACAGGCAACGCGAGGGCCTCGATTACTTCGACACGTATTCTCCCGTGACGAGAATAAACTCCATTAGAATGATACTTGCCATAGCCGCGTTGCGGAACTTGGAAGTTCATCAAATGGATGTGAAAACCGCTTTCCTAAATGGCGAATTAGATGAGGAAATCTATATGGAACAACCCGAAGGGTTCGTGGTTCTGTGCCAAGAAAGGAAACTGTGTAAGTCGGTTAAATCGCTCTATGGTTTAAAACAAGCGCCTAAGCAGTGGCACGAAAAGTTTGACCATGCGATGTTAACTAACGGGTTTAAAATAAACGAAAGTGACAAATGTGTCTACGTTAAGGAAACGATAGACGGCTACGTCATTTTTTTTTATGTCGATGATATTCTCATCATTGGTAGTAATGATCGGATGATCAAGTCTACCAAGAACATGTTAAATGCGAGATTTGACATGAAGGATATGGGTTTGGCTGATTTAATCCTGATTTAATCCTCAGGATTAGAATCATTAGAAGACCTGATGGTCTCGTGTTGAGCCAATCACATTATATTGACAAAATCCTTGAAAAATTTAACAAGGATGATGGTCAAATGGCTAGAACACCGTTTGATACAAACATTCATTTAAACAAGAACCACAGAGAAGGTATTTCATAAGTGGAATATGCTCGGGTTATTGGTAGTTTGATGTATCTTATGAGCTGTACTAGACCGGATATTGCCTACGCGGTTAATAAACTCAGTAGATATACGAGTAACCCCGGTGCTATGCACTGGAAGGCAATAGTAAAGGTTATGAGATACTTTAGGTATACTCGTGATCTTGGACTGCACTACGGGAGATATCCCGCTGTACTTGAAGGGTATATCGACGCGAACTGGATATCTGATATTAAGGACTCTAAGTCCACGAGTGGCTACGTGTTTACACTAGCCGGTGCAGCCGTTGCGTGGAAATCCTCTAAGCAAACTGTGATAGCTAGATCCACGATGGAATCTGAGCTGATAGCCTTGGACAAAGGTTGTGAAGAGGCTGAATGGCTACGCCATTTTATAGAGGATATTCCTAATTGGGAAAGACCGGTACTTCCAATATGTGTGCATTGCGATAGTCAAGCCACAATTGGGAGAGTACAGAGTCATATGTATAATGGTAAGTCGAGACATGTGCGTCGTAGACATAATACCATTAGACAACTACTCACAACTGGTGTTGTCTCGATTGACTATGTAAAGTCAAAAGACAATATAGCGGATCCGCTGACCAAAGGGTTAGGCAAAGAAGTTGTGGAGAAGTTGACATGAGGAATGAGTCTAATGCCCTTGGACTAAAAAGTTCTATAGTGGATACCCAACCTAGCTGGCACCTAGGTTCAATGGGACAACTAAATTATGGAACGGAGCGCGTCACTGTGGGGGTCTCGGACTCCCTACCACTCCTCGTTAAAACAGTGACTCCCGCAAGAGGCTAGCATATTAATGCTTTAATGATTCTTGAGCATGCGGGATACTCGAGAAAGAATCACCTATGTAAGAGAGAAGTGCGGGTCGCTTCAAAGGAGAATTGTTGGGCACAATTCTTTAGAAACTCTCGCAGAACCAGGAACGGTGACCCACGACCAAAACGGGCACACTCGTGAGAGCAAGAGCATGGTTGGGAGATTCCTGTGTGAGATATGTCATCGTCTACACAAACGGCAGTCGGTTCAAAGACATCGCATTCTACCGTACAGCCAGTAGAGTAAACATGTCTTCACAAGGAAAGGTTCAAAGGGTATAGTGACTCCCTACCTATCCTATGCAGGGATCGAACGTTTGAACACAGTTGTTTCCGATTTCAAAATACTCCGAAAATCAATTTTTCATTCATGTGGGGGATTGTTGGAAAAAAATAGCTTAAATGGCATAAAATGATATATTAAGTGGCTATTTTGTGGTACAATTATCAGTGGGGTCCACTTCCGATTTGGGTCGGGTCAAAGTGGATTCGGGTTCTTCGTAGTGAGACGAAGAGATTGATATATTGTACGCTCAAAACGGATAATGGGTGAATTAGATATTGATTCTCAAAGTAGACCCATTTGAGTTGGAAAATGAAGGGAAAAAGTGAGCTTTTGTCCCACATTGGTTTGGAAAGAGGATTTGCGCCCCTTATATACAAGAGCTCTTTTGAAACTTATAGAATTGTATAGCATAGAGGCTCTTTCGCGCGGGGGGGGGGGGGGGTGCAAATCAAATTCCAATAAGACGAGATTGTGTGCGCGGGCACGAATGTCGTCCGAAAATTGACTGGCCTTGCCAAACTTATTGGAATCAATTTTCCAACACATGCCACTGGATGTGGCCGAAACTGTTCTTGCTGCCATTTAAGTTTCGGCCAAGTGGGCCGAAACTAAGGTCTCGGCCTAGGACAATGCTATGAACACATTAGGCAAAGAAAGAGTAGAAGCAGAGAGGTTTTGAGGCTAAAAAGATGAACTTCCGTGTTCAATATAATATTTCTGTGTGTAAAAAGTCCACAATGCTATGAACACAGTAGGTAAAGAAAGAGTAGAAGCAGAGAGGTTTTGAGGCTAAAAAGATGAACTTTCGTGTTCAATATAATATTTCTGTGTGTAAAAAGTCTACAATGCTATGAACACAGTAGGTAAAGAAAGAGTAGAAGCAGAGAGGTTTTGAGGCTAAAAAGATGAACTTCCGTGTTCAATATTTCTGTGTGTAAAAACTCTACTGCCCAACACCTCCTTATATAGACACATGCCACTGGATGTGGCCGAAACTGTTCTTGCTGCCATTTAAGCTTCGGCCAAGTGGGCCGAAACTAAGGTCTCGGCCTAGGAAGCCGAGACTAGAGAGGGCACCATGGCCGAAACTGCCCAGTTTCGACCTGATGGTCGAAACTGGAAGTTTCGGCCTGCACGAACCTGTACTGTTTCTTGTGACCGTTGGGTGTTTAATTCTTACTGTTACGGATTAATTCTTTGAATTAATTCCAAACTTAAATTTTTGAATTGAAACCCATGGTAATGGTTGCTGTTACCAGGTGTAGTGGGGGGGGGGGGGGGGGTTCCTTAAAGTGCCCTATTAAGAGCTTTTTAATCATTCAACCCTATATAAGAGAGGGTAGAGGCAGCAGATTTTACACACAGAATTACACAACACGAAAGTATAATTTCCAGCCTCAAAACTCTCTGCTTCTACTCTTTCTTTAGCCATACTGTGTTCATAGCCTTGTCTCTTTTGCCGGATTCCTTGTTTGGGTGCTCAAACATTGAATCACAAGCAAGTTTTATCCTGGGAAGCCTAGGCCACGAAGCTCCTAGCACTTTTGGGAGGTGGCAAATAAGGTTTTAAGGAAAGAGTGATCGCTTGACTCTTGCAAAAACCAACACCAAACACTAGCTAAATTCTCCATCTTTCCTTCCCTATTTTTCCAGAAAATAATAATCTTATTTATTGGATTATTATTTGTTTTTCTACCAACGGTTCCTACATGTAATCGCACATAATATACCCCTTAAATCTTTTTACCTTCTCAACAAAACCAATAATCTTTAACCATTATTTGAAATATAAAAATTGAGCAAAACACACCTTCAATCATTTACATATACATCAAAATATCCATAAAACTTTCCAAGATATCAAGACATAGTCTATCAATAATCCAAAATCATTCAACCACCATATAACTTTTATCTCAACATTTTCATGCTACCATTTCCTCAAGACTTTTCCATAATATCATCACTACTACTCAAAATTTCTTTTCATGCCAAACTTGCACATTTTCAAAAACATTTGATTTTATTTCCCATCATAACAAAAATTCTTTTTGAAGAACACCAATCACATAAATGGACAAGGTCCTTTATACTTAGGCCCTAGTGAACAACATCACAACTGAACACTCTGCAAAATCCCATATCCAATCACATAAATGGGCAGGGTCCTTTATACTTAGGCCCTAGTGAACAACACTCACGCTGAACACTCCACAAAATCCCATTTTCAGTGAAATCTGCACCTAAACCTTAAGTGTGCACACCCTCGAATGAGGATTCCAAGCCTCACCGAGAAGTTCTAAACCCAAGTAGCCAGGATAGGTTTCTACTGACTACTCCGTAAAACAGGGTTCATAGACCCTAGTGATAGGATCAACCAAACCACTCCACAACCAATAGGACAATCAATGTCCTAGTACACGGAGTATGTTCCTGCCGAGTACTCCACATAACAGGGCATAGCCCTAGTATCCAGCATACAACTGAATACTCCACAAGATCCTTCCATAAGTTTTATAAAATGGTTCATAATTTTAGAACATAACCCTTAGGCTCCAAAAATTTTAATAAAGAAGTTTTATTGCTCAAATTTTCATTCTTGCATTTTCCATTGACAAACTTTCAATTAGTCAAATAATAATTCATACCGAATCAATTATCTCAAAATTCTTTCAATTAAACATAATATATAAAAGAACAAGATTGATCAAAACAACATGCTAAATCATCTTCTTGAAAATTTGTATTTCATATAGTGCACACAAAATTTGCTATTAAACAGACATGCACTTATTCAGTAATAATACTCATACTTAACTAATTCCATTATTATCTTTTTCCTTATCTTATACATATATATGTACGGCAATTACAACACACTAAGCATCACAATTTCTCTTTGTTTTCCAAGTACATATGAATTCATAATTTCATAGATTACTTAATCTCATCATAATTTGACGTCACAAATTATAGCTATCCAAAATACACCACAAATCTCAGAATAATTCAAAAATAATTCAGCAATCACATCACATAAATACATAATAATCCATTTAAACATCATAAATCATACTATACCCAATAATCACATATTATTTCATACAATTATCCAATAATAAACTCAACACATAAACACTTAGTAAAATGATTTTAATTTGGGGTAAATTAATTTTAGGTAGACATAAATCTTACCTAAAAGCAAATAGTCCAACATCAAGCAAAATCTGTTAGCACCCGAGGAATCAACCCTGAGACCTTTTGTGCATTACTGTTGGGAATAACATTCAAAAATTGATTCATGAGTTGGTCCAAAACTACTTTGTCTAATCATTTTTGTGGTTGCTAGTTTTTCACTCAAATGAGTGAATCTCATTTAATTAGAATGAGTGGTCCAGCACTGATTTTGGATTTGGATGGTTGAGAAGAGAAGCATATGTTAGTATATAAGGGGCACTTCCCTTATTCATTAAGACACACAACAATTCATTATTCTCTTCTTCTATTCTTTCTGAGGCTCCTGTCTGAGTTCTAAGTCGGGTCCTACTGTGACTACGAATACCTGTGCTGGTATCTCGTAGAAAGTCTGTGTGCAACCAGTCGAAAGCACCCGGTTATCCCGGAAATTTGCTTTTAAGTTAGTGTATTCACACGACACATGATTCCCTTACTTTCCCAAATTAGCCGATATAAAATGCAGTGCTACTGCGACATTTTCCGCTACTAAACTCCAACAGTTAAAAGCAAATTATTCTCGTGAAAATGTCTTCAATGGAAACGAAGCCCTCCTCTGACCTCGCCAAACTCGAACCTCTCACCGGTCTGAACTACCGCCTGGTGGGCGATTAAGATGATGATCCACTTCAAGTCTGTCGAACTCTGAGCTAAGTATTATTTCTTTAATACATGTGTATGTGATAATTCATTTAATGGATGTTAGAAATAATTTCATGCGTCAACACCACATTATATTTCATCTTTTGGTTCGTTCTCTTCAGTGTGCACAACATGAGGATTGACATAACTAAGAGATAATTAGCTACATGCTTTTCAGCACACAAAATTATTAATATTCTCTATATATATTATGAACTAGTCATTATTAAATTTTGTGCTCTTGAATGTAAAGTGCAAGCAGTTATAGTTATGATGATGACATATCACATAATTATCTTTTATAGCATATTGAACTTGAAGAATTGAAATAGCAAGATCATTATATTACTTAAATATGTCATCGCATTCTTAACATCCAAGATATAAATGGTTAATCTTGATGATCAATATTCATGCATATTGTTATTTCTTTGTGTAGGCATGCGTTTCTTGGATTTAGAGTTGTACGAAAATGTTATATATGATGTTCTTCGCAAAATGAGATCAAAAGTGATTATATGTTAGATAACTGAGGAACATAAATTTTTTGAATGCTACTAACTCTATTACAATATAGTATCTGTTCATATACTTCGAACTCACAATCTTCCAAATGGAAGTCCAACCCGGATACCATTGGACCACATAGTCCTGGTAGCTGAGGAACATAAATTTAAGTGATGCATGATTAATTTATTAGTGGGGGTTATTTGTTCCTTCAAATTGAATATGAGATGCATATATAATTATATATCATTGTCACATGATTTTTAAAGATTTGAATCATGTACTAAAATTATTTGTATAAAGATATAATAAGCATATATCAAAGGCTTTAATGCAACTCGTTTGTAGCATGGACTTGAAGAGTCATCATTCATGTATACTTATATGATAATAGACTATCATATGCTAATGATTATCTTGAATATTAGTAGTAATATATCATGGGCATTGACCATGTTCCCTTAAGACTATCATAATGACATAATTTAGAAGGTGGTCTACCTAAATCTTTGCATCCAATTGATTATTATCTTTTGAGAACATGTGAAACGTGAAATATATATTGTGACAAACATTTTAGAAATCACCATTCCATATTTTGTATGGTGAGTGCTTTGAATATTATATAGAAAATTAACAGCGGTGTACACTAAGATAAGTGAATTGCTATTATTCACATGTATGAGCTTTATGAATTTGTTGTGTTAGAAGTGTTGATTTAACACTACTGCTAAGTGATTAAATCATCAATATGATATAAAGCCTATAAATTGTGTACTTATGCACATGTCAATTTACAACATTATGTGTTATTATTGTGGATATGGATATCAGGATATGTTACAAACATTGCACTATTTGATGAGATAGATACTATATTACAGTCACATACTCTTAATATTTTTAAATTGTGTACTGAGTTTAATTTCAAAGGCTTTACTCATAATTATGGTGGTAGCATGGAAAAGTCATTGTTCTTGAATACTCTGTTTAGGAAGATGGTTTTTAAGAAAACTTCGGTTTCACCTAGGGCTGGGCACTTCGGTTTTTTTCGGTTTCGGTTTTTCAGTTTTAGAAAAGTTGAACCATTTGGTTTAACAGTATAGTTCGGTTCGGCTTCGGTTCGGTTTCGGTTCGGATTTACTTCGGTTCGGTTTAAGACTTTACGAGAATTACGATCATCAAATTTCAACATTTCATAATTTTCCAAACATACTACCAAACAATACCTATTCACATAATCCACATCTAAAATATAAACGTTATATAGCAAAATAATAATTCAAAGTTTAAACATACTACTAAATAGTAAATACTAACATCACATACTAATAGCAATCTAATTACCAAAACATCACATACTTAGAAATTAGAATTCAAAGTTCAAACATTACAAACATGAATCACGTAGTTCAAACTTCAAATCCAATGTTTGAAGAGTACAAACATGAAACATCAAATAAAAATATTCAGTTGGAATATTTTTATTGATAAGATGAATAATCATCTATCTGTATAGTTGATATTGAAAGAACAAGTGTCAATTACTATATAGTTAATTTTGGACACAATCTGTCATTGCTAGTGCACTCGAAATATATTCCAGTACTAGAAAATAATTATAATGCACCGGAAATCAAAATTAGAATGACTGTAAAGCACATTAAATTTATAGGAAAACATGAAACTAATGAAAATACTGAATATTGTAAATATGACTCAAGTTAGATATAATTGTGAGGTAAAGAACAATTACGACAAACAACAAAAGTGCAATGTAGAAAACAAGCTATAAAGAAATCAAATAAAAAAGTTAAGGTTCGGTACCAGTAAGAATGAGAACTGAACGGCGGAGCAAGCATCAAGGAACTTGGATTTACTTCTTTATTATTATTATTATTATTATTATTATTATCATTATTATTATTATTATTATTATTATTATTATTAGTAATTTATTATTATTATTATTATTATTATTATTATTATTATTATTATTATTATTATTTATTAAAAAAATTATATAGCATTCGGTTCGGTTCGGTTTTTGCCAAACCGTTCGGTTTCGGTTCGATTCGGTACCAAACCATTCGGTTTTCTATTACTAGTTCGGTTCGGATTGGATCGATTTGGTTCGGTTCGGTTCGGATAAACTGAACCGGAGTGCCCACCCCTAGTTTCACCACTCGACCTGGGAGTTTTAAGAAGTAGGGTGTTGATAATGCAGGTTAGTTAGAGCGCCACTTGATCTTCACCTGAAATGAGGTTGACTTTCATATGTTGTTAATCAAAGCCTTGCAATAGAAATTGTTGAAGTACTGCAATAGTAATATTGATCTGCATCCTATGAATGCTTTATATGAGGTTTAATTTTCTCAAGGGAAAGGAAAATTGTGCAAGTGGCAACTCTGAAGTCTCATTGTTGAGAGATATTTCCGAATAAATATGAGCTTGAACATATTCCTTGTGTATAAGATTAATTTCTTATAAGAATATGATGTGAAATTTGTGATTATGTTGTTCAACTTGATGTAGCATGTGGACAACATTATTTCTATGGCTTACTAACAATGAGCATTTGTATATATATTATTTAAACTCTTTGTTGAGTCATATTGAAATACCTATAATTCCTAGTTAAAGGGTAATCGTGATCAATTGAGATAACCAAGTTTGTTGAAATATATTCCACTGTTGAGCATGTATCAGGCAGAGTGCGAAAATTCTATAATGCTCCACAAAGCAAATCGGCAAAACGCAGTCTACAAAGGAGCTAATGTTGGGCACCAAAGATCAGTCTGGGTAAGAGATCAAATACATTTGACAAAAAAAAAAATATATTTGTAAGTGTTGCATTGTGGGGGTAATAAACTCCTTATATTTTCATCAAAAGTTTCTCTGTGGTATTGAGAATAATGATGAAAGAGAATGTTTCATGTTAAACATGAAAATCTCAAGGGATTATTTACGAGTAAACGAAGTACTCGTCAAAGTGCATGTAAGTTTGGTCAAGAGAATCAACTTACTTGAGGGCATATTATGAGGATTAGTCGCTGACTCATTGGAAGGACTTAAAATCCAAGTGGTAATGAATTCGTGGTGGATCCCACTTCTGTGGTCAAACGAAGCAATGAAAAGAGTTACAAAATAGTACACTAGTTGGTCATTCCGACAGTGTGTGTACTTATGTGGTTGAGCTACAGCTCTTAATGAATTCATAACTCTTTGAGAAAGGGTGGTTTTGTTGAGACAAACCTAATGAATTCACCGCATAATGACATGAGTACAAAGTGCTCTTTGTGACTCATACTCAATTGGGATGGTCTATGTTGAGGTAGACCTAAAGAGATCCTTAACTTGAGTAGAAAAGGGCTAACCGCCTCTTATAAAAGATAGTGGGATTATCCCAAGAAGCTGAGTGGCTAAGAAATGTGTTGATAAACGTGGAGTTGTGGGGGTGTCTAGCTAACACCTTCACTACATATACATTGTGATTCACAAACTGTCGTTTGCATTGCAAAGAACAATGCCTATGATAGAAAGAAAAGACCTACAACTGATTTATATCTTTAACTACTCTATAAGCCTTTAAAGGTGGTCTATACTGAGATAGACTTGATAGAGTTAAAAGTCTATATTGAGATGGACTTGACAAGACATAAAAAACTATAATGCGATTAGACTTGTCAGAGTTAAAAGTCTATGGTGAGATAGACTTTGACAGGGTGGAAGTTTATATTAAGATAGACATAACAGACTTGTATAAGCTAGACCAACAATAGAGAATGAATTTATACCTCTTGATCTAGTTGGGCAAAAAGCCGAGTGGCTGAGAGACCTACTAGCAGACGTTGCTACACCGTCTATGCCCATACACTGTAACTCACAAAGAAGGCACATAAGGGTCATACATGAGTCTGTAAGACAGTTGATTACGACTAGAGCACTCACATTAGAGCATATGGAGCCCGAGAAGAATATTGCAGATCCTCTCGCTAAAGGACTAAATAGAAAGGCCGTCCTCGATACATCGAAGGAAATGAGCTTAAAATCAACAAAGTAAGCCAAGCTTACGTACTCGTAAAGCAACTGAACATGAGATGTTCTAAGTTAAGGGCTACACAGAGGTAGACCTCAAGTCAAAAAGTTTAACTTCCGAAGAACCTGTATAATGGGTGCTGGTGTGTGCACATGAGTACAAAACTACATCTACTTGGCTAGTTCAAGATTCAATTCACTACTAAGGAGAAAGTTACTCAAATCACTACATGTCAGTTCAAGGTCTAAACCACTGGCATTAAGGTCAGCGCTCACTTCCGCTCAGACATCTACTTCCTTCGCACTTGTTTGAATGTGTGGGGGATGTTGGGAATAACATTCAAAAATTGATTCATGAGTTGGTCCAAAACTACTTTGTCTAATCATTTTTGTGGTTGCTAGTTTTTCACTCAAATGAGTGAATCTCATTTGATTAGAATGAGTGGTCTAGCACTGATTTTGGATTTGGATAGTTGAGAAGAGAAACCTATGTTAGTATATAAGGGGAACTTCCCTTATTCATTAAGACACACAACAATTCATTATTCTCTTCTTCTGTTCTCTCTGAGCCTCCTGTCTGAGCTCTAAGTCGGGTCCTACTATGACTGCGAATACCTGTGCCGGTATCTCGTAGAAAGTCTGTGTGCAACCAGTCGAAAGCACCCGGTTATCCTGGCAATTTGCTTTTAAGGTAGTGTATTCACACAACACAGGATTCCTTTACTTTCCCAAATTAGCCGATATAATATGCAGTGCTACTGCGACATTTTTCGGCACTAAACTCCAACAATTACAACGCACCCAGACCACCAAGCCACTTCAACTCATTCATTTCAATCTGCTGTGATTATTTAATTTAATCTTGATTTTAAATAACAAAATGGACACACACACACACACACACACACAAATATATATATATATATATATATATATATATATATATATATATATATAGAAATCGGTTCTCGTGCGGGTGAACTGTTGTGAATCAGTGCTGCAAGTAGAAATATGATTCAGAGATGAAAAAGGGATAGAAGATAACTGTTTTAGTCAACTGCTCCAAGGAGATGAACTGTTCTTATTTATACACAACCCTAGCTATTAAGAAAAAGGGGGGAAAAGCTAGTAACAAACTAATAGCTAAGCTAACTAATTTGAACACAAAAATATCAAATAACAGACATTGAGATGTTGCCAAGTGTCATCCATCTGTATCTCCTAATAGGCCCCCGCAAGCTGGATTGTATAGATTGAACAATCCAAGCTTGGATACATAGCTGTGAAAAGTATTTGCGCAGTGTGTTTTTGTAAAATCATCTGCCAACTGACTTGTGGAAGCTACATGGAAGTGCTTGATGACCCCTTTCTGTAGTTTCTCTCGTACCAAGTGGCAATCCAACTCAATGTGCTTGGTGCGCTCATGGAATGCTGGGTTGTCAGCAATGGTTATGGCTGATTTGCTGTCACAATAGAGGGCTGTTGGAATGTTATAGTGTAGGCCAAACTCAGCAAGTAGGTAGAACAGCCATTGTACTTCACAGGTGGTGGCTACAAGTGCCCTATACTCAGCTTTTGAAGAGGACTTTGTGATAGTTACCTGCTTCTTAGATTTCCATGAAATCAAAGCTCCTCCTAGGAAGATGCAGAACCAGTGATGGACCTTCTAGTGACAACACATGCTCCCCAATCTGAATAAGAAAAAGCCTTTAACTGTAAGTCAGATGATGCTGGAAAGAAAAAGGCCCTAACCAGGGAAAGCTTTTATATACCTCAAGACTCTGTGTGCTGCCTAGAGATGCAGATCAGAGGGTGTATCTAGGAACTGGGAGAGTTGCTGTGTAGCAAAGCTTATGTCAGGCCCAGTGATGGTGAGATATAAGATCTTTCCTTCTAACCTCCTGTATTGAGTGTTATCATCTAGCAGAATTCCTTCACTTTTGCTTAATTTGTGTGATGGAGTGGTAGGGCTGTGAACAGGCTTGGCATCTATGAAACCTGCATCTTTCAATAGTTCAACATCATACTTTCTTTGAGAGACTGCAATCCCTTTCCTTTTTCAGGCCACTTCCAATCCTAGAAAGTATTTCAAGAGCTCTAGGTCTTTAATCTTGAAGTTAGCATTAAGCTGAGCCTTAATCTACTGTATCATACTTAAATCAGCACTGCCTACTATTATGTCATCTACATATACCAATAGGGCCACAAAAGAACCTCCTTCTCCCTTACCAAACAGAGAATTATCAGGTATAGACTGTTTGAAACCCATGCTTTGCATAGCCATATTTAGCTTGGTGTTCCACTGCCTGCTGGCCTGCTTTAACCCATATAAGGATTTGTTCAGCTTGCATACTAGACCATTCTGTCTTCCTTCATAACCAAGTGGGAGCTGCATTTAGACGTCTTCATCAAGATCTCCATGGAGGAAAGCATTATTGACATCCATTTGGTGAAGATGCCAATTTTGGCTGCTGCTATAGCCAAAAAGGTTCTGACTATAGTCATTTTAGCCACAGGGCTAAAAGTATCTAGGTAGTCAATCCCAAAAGTTTGTGTGTATCCCTTGGCCACTAGCCTGACCTTATATCTTTCAATACTACCATCTGGCTTATGTTTGATCTTATACACCCGTCTGCAGCCTATGGGCTTTTTTGAAGGTGGCAACTCAATCAACTGCCAAGTATTGTTGCTTTCTAGTGCAAATATTTCCTCCTCCATGGCTTTTCTCCAACAATCATGTTGGATTGCCTCCTTATAATCTTTTGGTTCAGTGTGGCAAGTGATGTTCATGGCAAATGACTGGAAGGAGGGTGATAGAACATCATAGCTAAGAACTTTAGACAAGCTGTGAGGAGAAGTTCCTATTATGGAATTGTGACATATGTAGTCCCTTAAGTATTTTGGAGTCTGCTTTGGCCTTGTAGATCTCCTAGCCATAGGCTGTTAAACCTGTGTAGGTGTGGAATTGTGTGACTCATTTGGGAATTCTTCAGATACTGCATCAAGGGATTGGCTGATTTCCTCAGATATTGCCTCAGTAGGATGGCTAGGTTCCTCAGATGTTGGCTCTAGACTGTAAGTAACTGATCTGTGAGCTGGAGATGGTATTGGAATCTCTTCTTAAACACCATCCAGAATAGGGAATATAATCTGACAAGGTTCCTTTTCTGGCATAGTAGTGTGTTGAAAGGGGAAGATGTGTTCATGGAATGACACATCCCTTGATATGAACATCTCCTTTGAGTGTAAGTCATACAATTTGTAGCCTTTGATGCCATTAGCATATCCAAGAAATATACATTTTTTGGCCCACGAATCAAACTTGGACTTGGGAGCAACTGTGGTGGCATATGCTAGACAACCAAAAATTCTTAAATGTTGATACTGAGGTTCTTTGTAGCCTTTGATGCCATTAGCATATCCAAGAAATATACATTTTTTGGCCCTCGGATCAAACTTGGACTTGGGACTAACTGTGGTGGCATATGCTAGACAACAAAAAATTCTTAAATGTTGATACTGAGGTTCTTTGTGTATTATTACCTGATATGGTATTTGATGATTAAAGGCAATAGAAGGTAGCCTATTGATGATGTATGCTGCATGCAAGATGCATTCCCCCCAAAAACATTCTGGTAAACAAGCTTTAAATTTGAGAGCCCTGGCAACAGATAGAAGGTGGCCATGTTTTCTCTCAACTATACTGTTCTGCTGAAGGGTGTAGGTGCAGGAGGTTTGGTGAATTATTCCTTTCTGACCAAAGAAATTAGCCATGTCAAACTCCAGCCCATTATCTGTCCTTATACACTTCACATTGGTGTTGAATTGGTTCTCAATCAAACTGCAGAAAGCTACAACCAGATTCCTGACTTTTGCTTTTTTCTTCATTAAATGAACCCATATTGACCTACTGTGATCATCTAGGATGGTGAGGAAATAGTGGTGACCATGGAGAGTGGCAACCTTGTAGGGACTCCAGATGTCCATATGTAGCAAATCAAAGCAAGCAGATGCATTAGAAGTAGTAGATTGAAAATGGAGTCTTTTCTGTTTAGCAAAATGACAACAATCACAAACTTGATCTTTATTCATTTGAATGGTAAGGTTTAGTTTATTCAAACACTGCAGTTTAGTATATGAGGCATGCCCTAGCCTAGCATGCCACAAAGTACACTTGTTCACAGCAGAAGTTACATTGCAAACAGAAGGAAGACTAATAGGAAGAACTAAGTGGTGCAACCCATTTTGGAGTTCAGCCATCCCAATTGTCTTGCCAAGGATAGGATCCTGTATAGTGCACTTATCAGTAAGTAGCTTCATAGTACAATTAGAGCTTTTGATAAAAGCACCAACAAATATCAAATTGCAGCTAAATCCAAGAACATAGAGGGCATTATGTAGGATGAACTCATCAGATATGTGCACTGAACCAGTACAGGTGATAGCAACTTGTAGGCCATTAGGCAAACTAACATGCATGTTGTGTACTTCTCTCTGATTTTGCAATAGATCTTTATGGCAAACAATGTGGTGTGTAGCACCACTATCCAATATCCATTCATCTTTGTTATAAGCTACAAAATATAGTGAAGGATTCATACTTTCTAATTGAGTTCCAGGCAAGGGGATGGCTGGGGCAGATATGGTGTTGACCTGTGCAATAGGATGGTCAATTAGGGTGTTCTGAACTCCTCCAGATACCTTTTGTAGTTGCATAAAATCCAAGATGTTCTTGAAGTCTTCTTGGGTGAAAGACATACTTCCAGTTCCAGGATTTGATTGGTTTACTGGCAGAGGTCCTTGAGCTTGGTTTACAAAACCCTGGTTCTTTGATCTTGGTTTCCAACCTGGAGGATAACCATGTTTTTCGTAGCACTTATCATGTGTGTGTCCAGTGTAACCACAATAAGTACACACTGGCCTCCTGTTTCCTGTTGAGGACTTCTTGTAGATTTGTTGATTTCCATAGTCTACATTAGCCAAAAAAAAAAAAAAAATACTTCCAGTTGGTGAACTCTCCCCAACTTGATGAAGTTGGCTTCAAAACCCTGATGTAGTCATCTGGAATTGCCTTTCTTGCTGAGCTATCATGGAATAGGCTTCACAAACATCAGGTAGGGGCCTCATGAGCATAATTTGATTCCTTGCTCCAACATACCTCTCATGTAATCCAACCAGAAAAATTGACAGTTTATCCTTCTCAGCCAGTTCATTCAGACCATCTATTTTCCTTCCACATTGGCATTTTGGATTGCAGTTACACAACACAGTGGGTCTATGGATTGAGAGTTCATCCCAAAGCAATTTCTGGTTGGTGAAGTACTCATTCAAATAGTTTTCCCCTTGCTTTGTCTGATAAATTTCACATTTAATATCAGCATTCCGAAATAGATCCTGTTGACTGAACCTTCTCTTTAGATTATTCCAGATCCCATACGCTGTTTCTATCTAGAGCACACTTCGCCCAACTGTGGGTGACAGGGATCGGACTAACCACGATACCATTGTGTTATTACACCGTTCCCAGACTTCATAATTGTGATTGTCTACAGAAGGTTTAGTGATGGTGCCATTAATGAATGCAAGTTTATTTTTGCAAGACAGGGCCATTGTCATAGCCCTAGCCCATGGGCGGTAATTTGATCCATCCATTGGTGTCGAGACAAGCACCAATGCTGGATTTTCATTATAGCATGTAGGAAATACGGATTAGAATGAGTTTTTGGACTGAACATTACCTCTCCAGGATTCGATCCAGTTGTCGGCAATGGAGTCGGAGTTGCATCCGCAGCGGTTGTCGGAGTCGCCGCTGTGTTGTTGATCGGAGTTGACTGATTGCCAAGAGAAGGCCACGCCGCCGCCATAAGGAAACGATTTCTAGTAACACTGATCTAGCTGCTTTGATACCATGTTGGGAATCCGTGCTGCAAGTAGAAATATGATTCAGAGATGAAAAAGGGAAAGAAGAGAACTGTTTTATTCAAATGCTCCAAGGAGATGAACTGTTCTTACTTATACACAACCCTAGATATTAAGAAAAGGGGGGAAAAGCTAGTAACTAACTAACAGCTAAGCTAACTAATTTGAACACAGAAATATCAAATAACATAAGTTGAGATGTTGCCAAGTGTCATCCATATGTGTCTCCTAATATGAACGCCTCAGGTGCGGTTGTGCGGTTTAATCTGAGTCATTCGTCTCGCTTAAATCAACGTCCAAGATTACCAATTTTGTAATTTTTGCATCTAGGTCAAAATTAAGGTGAGTGGTTTTGTGATTAATGTGCGTGAGTTTTGTATATAAAGTGCGTGAGTCTTGTGCGTAAGGTGCGTGAGTTTTGTACTTAAGGTGCGTGGGCTTGTGCTTAATGTGAGTAGTTGTTAAAACTTAAAGTGTGGGCGTGCTTAAGGTGCGTGAGATTTGTTCTTAAGGTGCGTGGAGTTTGTGCTTAACGTGCGTGGGGTTTGTGTTTAAGGTGCGCGGGGTTAGTGATTAATGTTAGTAGTTGTTGAAACTTAAAGTCTGTGAGTTAATACTTAAAGTGCGTCAGTTTAATGTTTAATGTGCGTGAGTTTGTGCTTAATGTGACACATTTTAAAATCTTAAGTGTGTGGATTTTGTGCACAATGTGCTTTGTTCTGTGCTTAATGTGCATTTGTACTTAAGTGAGTGATTTGTGGTCTTAAGGTGTTTTATTTGTGGACTTAAGGTGCGTGGTGATTTGTGTACTTAATGTGCGCCATGTTAATGCTTAGTTGCGTCCAACCACACAACCGCACGGGAAGCATCAACCACACCTGAACCCTTCCATACATATATATATATATATATATATATATATATATATATATATATATATATATATATATATATATATATATATATATATATATATATATATATATATTACTCCGTGAAATTATATATCCTCAAAATCGTAAATTATATACCGAATCTTCGTCTCTTTCTGCGTATCGATTTCCAGAACAGTCGCTGGCAACCCCAGAGCCGCCATCGCTGCTGCCTGCGGAAATTTCAGCGCCAGAAACCACCACCGCCGGACCTGCTGCTGCTTCGCTGTTGCTGCTGCATCGCCGATCGAGAGAGTGAGGGAGGAAACGAGAGAGTTTGATGGTGGAACTACGATGGTGAGTGGTTCGGCATTGTTTAGAGGGAGAGAGAAAAGAGAGAAGAGTGAGGAAAATACTGTGAATGAGAGATTGATGAAATAGGTTTGTTTAGTGAGTGAGGTATTCATTGGCTATTCTCCGCTATGTATCTATAATCCATATGCCTATAAAATGATAGAGAGATAGAGATGGAAGTTAGATATAAAAAGAAAGTAGAGAAACGAGAGGGATGGCTGGTGTGAATTAATTATAACGCATAACGCATATGCATTCAAATATATAATTACCATGCACAAAGGTTATAATTATTAGGACTATTAGGACTCTATTATCCATATTAGACTAGGACTATATTATTCGTGTTAGACTAGGATTCTATCTAGCATATCTATATATTCGCTCCATGTACTCTCAGACATTATCATTGAATACAACACAATTATATTCTCATCTGGTATCAGTTAGCCAGGGTTTTCTTTTCCAACATCCATGTTCCTCACTTCGTAGCAGTAGCCGATGGCATCAAACCAAGATACATCGTATCAAAAGCGGTCCGGTCAACGACGTGACGTTGATGATCCGTGTCAAATTTGTAACGGTTTCGGCCACACGGGAGCCAATTGTGTTTGGCGTTATGATGATCCGTGTCAAATTTGTGACTGTTTTGGTCACACGGGAGCCAATTGTTTTTGGCGCTATGATGATCCGTGTCAAATTTGTGATCGTTTTGGTCACACGGGAGCCAACTGTTTTCGGCGTTATTCAGGGGCTCCGGGTTTTCAGGCTAATGTGGCCGTCTCTGGTGATAATGGTGATTCCAACTGTCCTCATCAGTGTTCCCTGACACTGGTGCTACAAATCATGCAACGCCGGATTCTTCTTTGATGACTTCTGCGACAAGTTATGATGGCCCGGAGACTCTGCGAGTCGGCAATGGTACAGGTTTGCCTATTGTTAATGTTGGTTCTGCTTCATTAGCCACTGATTCTATGTCTTTTAAGTTACATGATGTTTTGCATGTCCCTGGTCTCTCTTCTTCTATATTATCTGTCCAGCGTTTTGCAAAGGACAATAATGTTTTCTTTGAGTTCCACCCTCTTTGTTTCTATGTGAAAGACATTTTGACCAAGAAGGTTCTTTTTAAGGGACATGCGTCTGGGGGTCTCTACACATGGCCTGCGTCTTCTGCTTCCCCTGCTGCATTTGTTGCTGCACGGTCCTATTACGTTTGGCACATGCGGTTGGGGCATCCTCATTCTCGAGTCTTACGTAAAATTTTAGCGTCTTCGTCTGTTGGTACATTTAATTCTAGTGATCTTCCCAATGTCTGTTCATCTTGTCAATTAGGAAAATCTTCTCGTTTTCCTTTGTCTCGTGTTGAAACTACTAGTACGCATCCTTTGGAATTAATTTATTCAGATATTTGGGGCCCTGCACCATTACTTTCTGCGTCTGGCTTTAAATATTTTGTGCTGTTTGTGGATGATTACACTCGTTATATGTGGTATTATCCCATGCGTGCTAAATCTGATTTGTATGCTATATTTGATAAGTTTCGGTCACTAGTTGAACGTTCATTTTCTCGCAAGATTATTTCTTTTCAATCTGATTTAGGGGGAGAATATAAAAAGCTTGGTTCCACTCTTGCGTCCTTAGGTATTCGTCACAGGCAATCATGTGCGTATACTCATGAACAAAATGGCAGGGTAGAACGTAAGCATAGGCATGTTGTTGAAACGAGACTAGCATTAATGGCTCAATCCTCTGTTCCGTCTCGTTTTTGGGATTATGCTTTTGAAACTGCGGTTTATCTAATCAATAAAATGCCCACTCCTGTCTTATCTGATAAATCTCCTCATTATCTTTTGCATCGGTCTCCTCCATCTTATTCATATCTGCGTGTTTTTGGGTGTTTATGCTTTCCAAATCTGCGTCCTTATAATCGCAACAAACTACAGTTTCGGTCATCCCCTTGTGTCTTTCTAGGATATCCTCCATCTTTTCGTGGCTATCGTTGTTTAGACACTAACACTAACAAGGTTTTTATCTGTCACCATGTGCGATTCGATGAGGCTGTCTTTCCTTTTGTTGCTTCTGTGGATTCGCAGGTTCCAAAACCACGCCCGGAGCCGTGGGGTGTTGCACCAATTGTTTCTGGTGGTGATCCGACTATTGTCATGGCTCGTGACCCTCCTGCTGCGCCCATAACCACTTCTGACCACCACCACCAGCAGCCTGCTATTGCCGAGCCTGTAACCGAGTCCGAGCGAACAATCACGGACCAGCCGGCTCCTCGGCCAAGAGGCCGGCCTCGTGGTTGGTCTCGTCACGCGCCCTCACCCGTTCGCTCTCATGGAATGAATACGAGAAGTTCGGGACCACATGATCATGTTGCTTTATCTGCTGTTGCTGTTACTCCTGAACCTACATGTTTTACTCAAGCGGTTAAATTTCCTGAATGGCGGGATGCAATGGATTTGGAATTTAATGCCTTGGTGCATAACAATACATGGAGGCTTGTTCCCTTTAAATCAGGTATGAATGTAGTTGGATGTAAGTGGGTGTTTAGAACCAAGAGAAAGGCTGATGGTTCGATTGAGCGTTACAAGGCTCGGTTAGTTGCCAAGGGATTTAATCAAATTGCCAGCGAGGATTTCTTTGAGACCTTTAGTCCCGTTGTTAAACCGACTACGGTACGTCTTCTTTTATCCTTAGCTATTTCTCGTGGATGGACTATTCGACAGTTGGACATACACAATGCTTTTCTAAATGGCAATCTCGCTGAGACGGTTTATATGCGCCAGCCCCCTGGTTATGAAGACAAAACGATGCCCGGGCACGTTTGTCTCCTTCAACGTTCTTTATATGGGCTTAAGCAAGCTCCCTGTGCTTGGTTCACTCGTTTGCATGATTTTCTGATTTCTGCTGGTTTCTCACCTTCCAAGACGGATGTCTCTCTATTTATATATTCACATGGCAATACTCGTTTATATTTTCTGGTTTATGTGGATGATATTTTGGTTATGGGATTTGATCCGGCTCATGTGACTGCTCTTATTGACAAGTTGGCTCTTGAGTTTAAAGTTCGTGATATGGGTGTGCCCTCGTTCTTTCTGGGTATTGAGACCATTCCGTTGTCTGATGGCATGCTTCTGTCTCAACAACGGTACATGAAGGATATTCTAAAACGAGTAGGTATGGTTGATTGCAAGCCTGTGGCTACTCCGGTTTCAACCACGAAGGCCGAGACTGATGCCGTGGTACCATACGCTGATCCCACTCAGTATCGCAGTTTTGCAGGTGCTCTGCAATATCTTATGGTAACTTGGCCTGATCTTTCCTATGCAGTCAATCGTTTATGTCAACACATGCACTCTCCCTCTACTGCGGATTGGGCGGCTATCAAGAGGGTGTTACGGTATGTAAATGGGACACTACATCTTGGTCTTAAGATTACGTCTTCTCCTTCTCTAGATATTCATGCATATTCTGATTCGGATTGGGCTGGCAATCCTGATGATCGCAAATCTACTAGTGGTTTTGCTGTATTTTTGGGGACCAATCTTGTCTCATGGGTTTGTCGAAAACAACGTACTGTGGCTCGTTCATCAACTGAGGCTGAATACAAAGGACTGGCTGATGTCTCTGCAGAGGTTACTTGGCTCGTCTCTCTGATGAAGGAAATCGGGTTTGCGCCACCTTCTGTGCCCAAACTCTGGTGTGACAATCTGGGAGCTACTTATCTGTGTGCTAATCCGTTGTTTCATGCTCGCACCAAGCACATTGAGATCGACTACCACTTTGTTCATGATAAAGTCGCGAAGAAGGAATTACAAGTCAATTTTATTTCTACCAAAGATCAGATAGCGGATATTTTTACTAAGTCTCTTTCGTCTGTACGTTTTAATTTACTCCGTTGCAAGCTCAATGTTTTGGCTGACCAACCTTGTGCTTGAGGGGGAGTATTAGGACTATTAGGACTCTATTATCCATATTAGACTAGGACTATATTATTCGTGTTAGACTAGAATTCTATCTAGCATCTCTATATATTCGCTCTCTGTACTCTCAAACATTATCATTGAATACAACACAATTATATTCTCATCATAATTAGTGAAAATATTAGTAAACTAATTTCTTCTTCTAAGCACTAAGAACACAATGCCAAGCCATATATTTTCAATCCACTGACATACTAATATACTAATATAATATATAATACTCCGTATAAAACAAAGAAGTTAACATCTATATATATATATATATATATATATATATATATATATATATATATAAAAAAAATTAAAATCCTCCTAACCAAATTTTTCTCCCAAAACTTATGGGGGAGTATTCAATCATGACTTTCATAGAGTTTTAAAGACTTTTATGAACTTTAAAAGTTTGGGGGTATTCAATTCAAACTTTTAGAGAGTCTTTAAAAGTCAGGCGGTATTCAATCAAGATTTTTAAAGAGTCTTTAAAAGTCGTGTGGTATTTGATTAAGACTTTTAGAGAGTCTTTAAAAGTCACGTGGTATTCAAAAAGTTATGAACTTTTGTAGACTTTTTAATTTTAAGACTTTTGTAGACTTTTTCTTCTCAAATATAAATAGTTGAAATCCAACCATCAACCCCCAGATTTCAAAATTTTCTTTCTAACAACTTTGAATGTTTTCTCTCTCTATTTTAACTCTATTTTTTCTCCCAATTTAAACTTAATTCTCCCTAAATACATGAACAAAGTAATTTTTTATGTTTATATTCGTAATATATATATACATATATATATATATATATATATATATATATATATATATATATATATATATATATATATATATATATATATATATATATTTATATTTAATAACAAGTTACTACGAATAGCGAACTACTGTTCGCAACAACAATTTGGGGTTGCAAACAGTAACAATTTGTTGTTGTTCGTAGTCTCAAATTGCTATTGCAAATAATAGTTCTTTGTGTGATGCCTAACAATATATCAAGTATATATATATATATATATATATATATATATATATATATATATATATATATATATATATATATATATATATTAGATTTTTATTTTATTTTATGCAACTTGTATTTATATTTTCAAATATTTTATTTGATCAATTCTTTATTATAAATTTTATTATTCAATATTGTTATGAATTTCTAATGAAATAATTTTTTTTATGTTTATTAATAATATATATATAAGTAATTAGCATATAAGTCTCAACATACTATGGATAAAAATAATAATGTTGAGAATGTTGATGTGGGTGAAGAACTATATAATAAGAAAATTGTATGATATATTATAAATGTTTTGTAAGAAAATTATAAATGATAAGAATCAAAATCATTGAAAGTTTGTAAGGATGTATTCAATTTAGAATTTCAATGACTTTTGTAGACTTTTTAAAATAAAAAGTTCATAAAAGTCTATAAATGTTTTTTATATAGACTTTTCTAGATTCTTATAAAGTTTTAAAAAGTTTTGAACGGCTCTATGAAAGTCAATCAAAGTTTATTAAAATCTATCTTTTTAAAAGTCTTTAAAACTCTACAAAAGTCATGATTGAATACACCCCTCTTAGAGTCATTTATGTAAATTCATATATATCATCCGTGTGAAGTTTATATGGAAAGAATAATTTGGTAAAGTTTAGCATTAAATAATAACAATTAACAATTTGCTATGATATATAGATTTACTTAAATTCATATATATTTGTGTTATATGAATTTAAAGATTAATAATAATATCAATACCAATCTATATTAATTAGGAATATTAATATAATGACTTGATTATGAATATCAATATAATAAATTAATTATGACAATACCTTAAATAAATAAATACAATTTTCTTTTGAAAAATCTTACAAATTTATAATTCTCAGATTTTTCACTTATAAATACAATGAATTGATGACTAAAAAAATTAAAGTCTTTATTTTACATTGCATCCCTCTTTTTCCTTGCAGGTGACTCTCTCATCACCAATTTAATCATTGTGGTTCAATAGCTGCTCAAACTAATATGCATATTTCAAGGCATTAAAAGTACAATTTCTCTTCTATTTATTTCTATCTCTGTGAAAAAAAAATTATTATTTTTTCATTTACATTCTTTATTATGAATTTGTCCGGATCGAGGCCACTCCAAACTAGCTGTAGTTGCTCCGACTAAGCCGATGCAAAAGGGTTTAATTTTTTTTAGAAAAGTATTTTTTTCGTATTATTTTTGTTTGTAATTGATCTTCCATAGTTTTTAATTATTGTTTTGTTTTTAATTGTTGTTTTTTTTAAACAAAATTGTATTATATGTATTTTTTGTATTATTGCTTTGTTTAAAACAATAATTTTGTAATATTATTTATATATTTTATTTCCAGGCATGATTTTTGTGATTTGTGCGATGCAATGGTTACAGAGTCAATAGGAGATATTACCCGAGTTCATTGTTTTTGGTAACTTTTTATTTAAGTGAGACGCGAAAGTTGCGGTCGAAAAGGCTAGAGCAAAAAAAAAAAAAAAAAAAAAAAAAACAGAGAAGGGATTCGGCTTTAAAACAAGTTATAGAGAAGAAAAAAAATTAAGTCAATGTCAAGATTCAGAAAAAGTGGTGGAAAGTGATTTCTCTTCATCTAATGAAGATACTTCTTCTTACTCTGAGAAAGAATTGAAGGCCAATAGATTAAAATATTTCTATATGTGCATACTTGAAAGTACCATTTAGTGTTTTTTGTTTTTAGTAACCTAAACTTGATTTTCTGTAATTAAATTCTTATAAAAACCAATGTTCTTCTTTTTTTGTGTTTTTTTTTTTTTTTGAGTATGGATTATTTGTTTCATTCAATGTTTTTAAAAAATATATATATATTGTGAGTTGTGTTTTAAGTACTTAATATCTGATGGTGTTTTTTTTTTATTGTTCTCTTTGTGTTATGCACGGAGGATTTTATTTTTAATTAATAGGATAGATTATCATATGATTAATATTATTAAAGTAAGAAATTAATATATGACAAATTACTACATATAATTATGGTAACATTTATTTAAAATCTAATGAAATTAAATTTTTCTATACTATTAATAAAAATAAAATTCTTTTGTGTATAACAATTGTATAATAAAATATGTTAATACAATTCCTAATATAATATATTATTTCCTACTTTTCCTATTCCTACTATAATTCTAGATTAAATTTTATATCAATTTGTCTTATGTAAGATATCGTATGGCATCTATATTTCCTCTTCTGTTTTTCTTATTCTTTTTATTTTTTTAATGCCTAATAATTACCACAAATAATTATTAATAATTGTAAATTTATATTAGGAAATTATATTAATAATAAATTATTAAATAAAGTATAATTTATTTGGTACTATAAACGCATTGTTTTTAATAATTTTGATTTAAACTATTTAAGTTTCTATGTTTTTCATATACAAAGTTATAATTTTAAATTTATAATTGTAATACTTTCATAATAATATTGAATAAATATTTTTAACCATATATTTAGATTTAATTATATATTATATTAAAATAATTATATATTAATCTAATATGGTGATGGTTAATACGGATAAACCATATATAGGCATAATCTAATATAGAAAATATTCATTACTAACCATATATAACTTAGGAAATAACAAAACTTATTGAAACTTAATTATTTATAATTTCACCATTAATATATATATATATATATATATATATATATATATATATATATAAACAAAATCTTCCTATTTTTCATTTTTTCGCTCAAACTTTTGTAGTCAATTAATTAAATATTATATTGGTAAAATGGTGTACAAAAAAATATTAATTAGGTAATAACATAATAGCATAATTGGTAATAATATGTATGGTATTTTATAATACAATTGGTAAAATAATTAATTAGTAATAAACATATTCAGTAAACTGCACGGATAAGCATATAGATTTTATATTTAAAATTTAAAATTTTAAATTAATGTCTTTTGTTTAAATTTAAAATTTTAATGGGTTTACATTCCTTTGAATATTCATTTACCCACACCTGCATGTCCATAGGTGAAATAATAATATTTAAAAGAATATTACAAAAATAATTATTAACTGAGAATAAAAACGACACATAATTTATGCCAATTAAAATAGAAAATGACTAAAAATGTTTTGAAACTGACTAAAATGCACAAAATGAAATGAATATTAATACTTGAATATTAATATTAATGAATATATATATATATATATATATATATATATATATATATATATATATATATATATATATATATAAAAGAAAAATCCATCTACTTCATTTTTCCTCCCAAACTTTTTTACCCAATTAATAAAATATTTTATTCGTCAAATAATTAATAAATCTTATTTGGTAAGCAAATGTATAATGAAAATTAATTAAAGCCTATTAATTGATAATATTGCATAATATGGTATTTATATTGAGTACCTATATTTATTTATATTGACTAATGAGTAATATGGTATTTTGACAATCATCATATGGTTAGCCCATTTTAGTCTCCAACAAATGTTCACCGTGATGTTATTACCATAATAATAATAATAATAATAATAATAATAATAATAATAATAATAATAATAATAATAATAATGTTTTCATTACGTACTTTCTATCAAACCCATTTTATTACTATTGGATACAAATATTATTTACAATTAAAATTTAATATGTATATAATAATAATAATAATAATAATAATAATAATAATAATAATGTTAATAATAATTATTTATGTAATTTACAATTAAAATTTAAATCTATCTATACTATTAATAAATTAAAGTGTGCTCCAGTTTTGGTTTTGAGGAATGGATCAGGGTAGAAGCAGTAGGCTATTCTGGTGGCATTTGGCTTCTATGGAATAGGATAGTGGACCTAAATGTGACCACTACACATCCACAGTTTATCTCAGTACAAGTGAAGGAACCTGACTTGGAAACATGGTACCTGTCAATGGTATACGGAAGCCCCAACCAACTCCTGAGGAGACGTTTGTTTTCGGACCTTTCCGGCAGAGAAATGAATCCTCAGAAGCCCTGGGTAGCAGTGGGTGACTTCAACTCGGTTACATGTTCGGATGAGGTCAGTAATTCGGAAAGCTTCTGCCAAACAAGATGCTCCGAGTTCAATGAATGGATTTTCAATGAAGGCTTCATCGACCTGGGTTTCACGGGCCCTAAGTACACATGGATGAGAGGTGTTAATTCGGAATCTTTTAAGGGGGCACGTTTGGACAGAGCCTTAAGCAACATTGATTGGAGGCTCAAATTTCCGCAAGCAAATGTGCAACACTTACCTATTTTTGGCTCAGATCACGCTCCCCTCTTAGTAAACACAAAGGCGAGACAATGGATCAACAGGCCAAGTCCTTTTAGATTTAATCTAGCATGGACAACTAATCCTACATTCCTATCGGTGGTAAAGATGAACTGGAATAATGCTCTAGACTTAGATACAAACAAAGGAAAGGTGGCAGAGGCTTTACAGAGATGGAATAAGGATACATTTGGAGATGTCTCTAAAAGGAAAAAAAGGTTGCTAGCTAGAATCGAGGGAGTTCAGCGGAAACTTGGCCACAATGCAAGAGCTGATCTGATTAGGCTAGACAAGAAACTGCGAAATGAATTGGATGATACGCTATACCAAGATGAACTCATCTGGTTCCAGCGATCTAGAGAGGATTGGGTAACATCAGGCGACAGGAACACACGCTTCTATCATACCGCAACATCGGTCAAGAGCAATTATACCAAAGTGGGCAGTCTGCAAGATGACAATGGACAGTTGCTAATGGATTGTAATAGCATACTTGATCACATCCGCAACTATTATGTCAATCTGTTCTCGGAGGAACCGAGAGAAAGTACCCAAATCCTACAAAGTGGCTGTTTTCCATCAGTAAGTGTTTTGGATTGGACCGAGATCGATCGGCCCCTCACTAAGGAAGAAGTTAGAATGAACTTACTCGAAATGGCGCCTTGCAAAGCCCCTGGACCAGACGACTTCTCGGCCAGCTTCTATCAAAAAGCATGGGAAATAGTTGGGGACAGCCTATTCGATTTTATCAAAAAGTTTTTCGAAGATGGATTAATGCCGCCCAGCTCCAATGACACACTGTTGTCGCTTATACCAAAGGTTCCAAATCCTAGTAATGTCAAACAATTTCGCCCTATAAGTCTTTGCAACGTATCCTACAAGCTCATAACCAAGGTCATATCATCTAGACTAAAGAAGATATCGGGCAAACTGATTGGACCTCATCAGACCAGCTTCGTACCAAACAGACAGATCTCAGACAACATCTTAATCTATCAAGAGGTCCTCAATTCGATGAAGAGCAAGAAAGGAAATAAAGGCTGGATGGTTATGAAGGTTGACTTGGAAAAAGCTTATGACAAATTATCTTGGGACTTCATCCAAGAAACCCTCCAGGATATCGGATTCAATAACACATGGACAAGACGCATCATGGAGTGCATATCATCCACTAAGCTGGCAGTATTATGGGATGGGCAGAAATCGGACTGGTTCAAGCCGGGAAGAGGAATCCGCCAAGGAGATTCTATGTCACCTTTAATCTTCGTTCTATGCTTTGAAAGACTAAGCCACATAATTCAATCGTCGGTCAATAGTGGGAATTGGAAAGGGGTCAAACTTTCTAGGCACGGACCTCACGTCTCACACCTCTTTTTTGCAGATGATCTAGTCCTATTTGGCGAAGCTTCGGAACAGCAGGTCTTGGAAATGAAGAGATGCATCGAGACATTTTCTTCCTGCTCGGGACAGAGAGTAAACAAGTTAAAATCATCTATCTTTTTCTCCAAAAATACAGACGGAAGATTACAACAAGACTTAGCCATGATGGCTGGTATCCCTATAGTGTCTAACCTGGGCATCTACTTGGGTATTCCTTCGATCCATGGACGACTAAAGTGTGAAACATTTGCTGGGCTCCTGGAAAGAATACAAGCACGGCTGACTGGCTGGAAATCGAGAACACTCTCCCTAGCTGGTAGAGTTACGCTAGTACAATTGGTCTTGTCTACAATACCGTTCTATGCTATGCAAACCACATTAATTCCTGCAGGAGTAATCGGCCATATTGAGAAACTTATTAGGGGTTTCCTATGGGGAAGTAAGGAAGGAGAAAGAAGATGCCACCTCGTCAATTGGGACACCGTAACCAAAAGCAAAGCTGATGGAGGGCTGGGCATCCATAAGTTAGAGCAAATGAACTTAGCATTTCTTGCCAAACTAGGATGGAGACTGATGTCGGACGAAGAAAGCCTACGGTCGAAAGTTATGAGAGCCAAGTATATGATCTCGGATTCTGATTGCTCGAGCTGGAGACAGAAACAGAATCAATCAAACGCATGGAGAGGTATAATCAAAGCCCTGCCAATACTCAAAAAGGGCATAAGAAAACATGTTAGCAATGGCAAGAATACTCACTTTTGGACTGATACATGGGTCCTGGATAGACCCTTATTGGAACTGGCAACTGAAATGGTCCCTGCATCAGATTGTAGAAGAAGTGTAGCCAGCTACTGGAATGAGCAAGAAGGTTGGTTGTGGAACCAATTTGATGACTTACTCCCAGTTGAGGCTTTGGATAAACTGGCAGCAGTTATTCTGTATGATGACCCCGAAGCCCACGATTCATTGAGCTGGAGTAAGGGTGTCACGGGAGAATTCTCTGTGAGTTCAGCCTACAAGCTAGCATTGGGTGAAGCAGACCAAGTAGAAGCATCCAAGTGGAATAGTATTTGGAAACTCAAGGTTCCAAATCGGATTAGAACTTTTCTATGGCTGGTTGCCCACCGGAAAATCATGACGAACAGCGCCAGAGTAAGGAGGAAAATTTCACTGGATGACAAATGCTGGCATTGTGGTAATATGGTGGAGGATGTGGAGCATGTCCTAAGAACCTGTCCAGAAGCAGATTCATTATGGAAAGCAGTGAGACCCAGCCTACAAACGAACCAGGAGTCTGTCCCCTTCGAAAGATGGTTATTGCAAGGTCTAATGGGGAAGAGGAATGGCAGTCACCCCCACGACACTAATGCCGAATTTGCAGTAACTATATGGTGGATATGGAGATGGAGGAATGAGGCAATATTCAGCAACTCCAGGAAACCATTGAATGTTAAGATCTCGTGGATCAGATCACAATTGGAAGACATTGGTAGGGCTTTCCGAAGAGCCAAAGGTGTACCCCAAATGGAATCAGACTGGAAGCAGCTGCAATGGACAAAACCCCCGCAGGATTTTGTGAAAGTGAATGTAGACGCCTCTGTAATTCCGCACACTGAAAGAGCAAGTTGCGGTGGTGTTGTTAGGAATGCTTCGGGCGAGTGGATGGGAGGATACACATACATAATTGGCAGCTGCTCTCCTTTAGAAGCCGAAGCATGGGCGCTGTTGAAAGGAATCCAGCTAGTAGTCTCAATGGGGGTGAAGAATGTAATCTTCGAAAGCGATGCAGAAGGAGTCACAAGCTTCATGAGAAGTAACGAAAGGCCAAGAATAACAGCTCACAACATTTTAGAAGCTTGTAGGAAGGAGCTAAGGAGCTTGGAAGCATGGCAGGTCCTACCAATTTTAAGAGACCAGAATCAAGTAGCAGATGCACTTTCAAAGGCATCCTGCCATCTCCCATGGGCTATATATATTAGGGGACCCTCCTGACCAAATCTTAGGACTCTTAGATGATGATGCCTCGGGTATACCCAAATGGCGTGATCTTCCATTTTCAAGCTACTAGTATGTATCAGATTCTGGGTATCCCCCTTCCAATGGTTTATATAAAAAAAAAATAATAATAAATAAATTAAAAAATCCTCCTTTGTAAAATTCCCACTCAAACAATATTAAATGTAAATTAAAAATGGAAACTGATATTATTAATTAATTGAAAATATAAAAGTGTCTTAATGGAAAAGGAAACCCACCGGAAATTAGAGGAGGGAGGGCGGTGCAAGTCAGGGAAAAGCCATGGAGAGGGATGTTTTTGGATGAGTGATCCCAAAACTGAAAATTGGATCCCAAAAATTCATTTTCATGACATTGATATTCTCGATGACATTGATATTACATAATATTTCCAGCCTAATTATTTCAAAGCTAAAATTAATATACCAAAATATTAATTATTTATTAACAGAATTGCCTAATATTCTTATTTTATATTTAAAAGGTGTAATATTATTAGTTCAAAATAGATTATCATTCTATTATGTGTAACTATTAGAATACTTTTATGGTGATATATATATATATATATATATATATATATATATATATATATATATATATATATATATATATAAGAGGTATAATATTATTAGCACAAAATTAATTATACTTGTCATAATATTATACCTTATAATATTATAAAGTATAACTGATTTTATACTAATAATATTATATATATATTAGTACGAAATAACTTATGCATGTCTTAATAATTAATAATTAATATTATTGCTTAATAATTATTTATGGTAATTCTCATCGCCATCTTCCGTGTAATTTTTATGATAATTTTATGATAATCTATATACATATTTTTATACTTAAGGTATAATATTATTAGCACAAAATAAATTATACTTACTTTTTTTTTTTTTTGGAATTTCTAAACGCACTTTTAGTATAATTGACTAATAATTATAATACATTGGAAAAGGAAATGAATATTAATAATTGACTGAAAATAAAAAATTATCCATAATTGAATAAAATGAAAAAAGAAATTGTCAAATTATTGCATTTTAATTTTTAACAATAACAGGGCGTTGGTTGGAGGGATTTTAAATTCCCTTCCCACTTAATTCCCATCTAATTCCAAAGGCCATTAAATTCCGTAGTTTGGTTAGAGGGAATTGCAATTCCCTCATTTTCATGGAATTGAAATCCCATGTACCCCCCCCCCCCCCCCCCCCCCCCTGGTATTTTAATTCCTGGGAAAAAAAGATAGTGATGAGTCAAAATTACCCCTTCCTTTTTTAACCTAAAATTAATGTCTAACAACAATAATGGACATTTTTGACTTTATACTACTTATTCCCTTTCAATTCCCATGTATACCAAACATTGGAATTGAAATTCCTAGTAATTCTATTCCTGTCAACCAAACACTGGAATTTAAATTCCCACTTTATTCCCAGTAATTCAACTCCCATGGAATTACAATTCCTTTCCCACATAATTCCCCCCTCCAACCAAACGCCCTGTAATATTACACAGTAGAATAAATCGAATAGCAATTATATCATAAATGTTTCACACTTTCAAACAATAGAATAGAAATTAAAAATGGAACGGAAAGATTTCAATAATAATATTCTACATCATCAAGTAAAGGAAAATTAAAAATGGAAAGGAAATATTTCAATTGACTGAAAATGAATCTGATATTCTAATTGACTGAAAATGAAAAAGAATAATTGATTGAAAATGAATATGATATTACTAATTCACTAAAAATATAAAAGGATCATTAATTGAGTGATATTCTAACATTATATATTTTCACCCGAGTAACATGTCCTGATGGACGGATGGTGTTAGCTCTAGACGAGGATGGACAAAATTGTGTTGGCACTACCAATGTCATCTACAAAAAGGTTTCAATAATGTGTAAATACAATCGGTGATATTATGTTTTTTTAAATGACAAAATTGCTATATATCTAGACAAAAAAAAAAAAAATATCTTCCGTATATACAAATGAATTAAGATAGCAATTCATTGCTATAACTGAGTTGCTAGAGAACGAGCACATTTGCCAAATTTATAAAAAAAAATACTAAACGATGATAAATAAAATCTCCAAATTACAGCACCGCATGCGTACATCTACATATTAGCTATTAATTTGAGCAATTATTTGCTCAAATTCAAGCAATGATAACATCAAAACACATAAATGATTCGAATCACATCTTCAATTGCACTATATAATATTTGATGTTCTAATTTAAATAATTATATATCAATCTAAATATTCTTAATATATTACAACAAATCTATTCCGTGCATCGCACGGGCGCAGATACTAGTTAGATTAATAAACTAATTTAAGAAAATCAATCATGCATAAATATTATGGAGTATGTAAAATTAGTAAAAGTGATAGCTAATTACTAATACCATACATATAAAAAATAAGAATATTCTTCAACGTATAACACACACACATACATATACATACATACATATATATATATATATATATATATATATATATATTGTGATACCCTGATTATTTTAAATATTTTATCTTGAGTAAATTATTTTACTATATGGTCCATTATTATTTTATTTTATATTATGTGGCCTAAATGATTTTGAAAGGATGTGACTATACATACATACATATATATATATATATATATATATATATATATATATATATATATATATATATATATATAGAGAGAGAGAGAGAGGGAGAGAATTGCACTCTGGTGCGAATGGAGCGCCCAGGTGATGTGACACCTCGTAAATCCAAAATCTATTTAAGGATTAATTAGATAATTAATCCTAGTTTATTTGATAATTTATTCCTAAAATCCTAAAAATTCAATAGTTGGAGGACTAGAAATTGACTAGTCAATCCAAGTCAAGGAGTTGTACTCTATGCCCTACGAGTTGTTCCCTTATTGTCTCCTTATTCTTCCAACTTTAGTAAGGGCAAACAAGTCTTTCTACCTTATATTTGTGCCCCAAGCTAACCTAGCATCATCCTTTCATTTCATTCACTAACACCCTAAACACAAAAGCTCCACATTCTCTCTAGAAAATTGATAGCTTCTTCTTCAAGCCAAATTTTTGGTGTCTTAAATCCTACAAGTTGGTCTCCAAGACTCATACTTTCTTAACCTTGAGCATAGGGGAGGGTAAGACCCTTGATCTCTTGGTGTTTTTAGTATCTTTTTAGGTGTCTTTTTCTAAAGATGGAATCTTTGTTGTCTTTTGGTGTGTTTATGAAGTTGAAGTTGAAGGAGAGCTTTAAGAGAAGCCTTTAAGGCTGTGAAAAGAGAAGGGTTAGGCTACAAAGGTAACTCATGCTTTACAAAATCTATTTCTTACCTATATGAAGATTTCTTGACTTCTACTTGTGATTTTTGTGATGAAATGTGCGATTTGATGCATTGTCTTGTGGTAATGCATATCTAGAGCTTGTTATTAAGGTTCTTGTATGCCATTGCTTGGCTATTTCTTGGGTTCAAGTCATATTGTTGTATTGTATGAGATTTTGGGTGTTTTGGACTTGTTGTTGAAAATCCCCGAAGGGATTATTTTGTGGTACAGGAGTGTACCTGCGGGCGGAACGGCGGGCTGTGGCCTACCCGCCGCCCCACCCGCGGGGTACAGGCCTCGTGGGAGATGGTACCCGCGGGCGGAACTACGGGTGGGGGTCCACCCGTGGCCCCACCCGTGGGGTACAACCTTGTGGTCGGTCGGGGATTTGTTCCCCGTGATTCTTTTGACCTCCCGATGTTGTTTTATTGGGCCATTTGAGTGTCTTCTTGATGTTTCGTATGTCTAGAACGGTATGATAGGAATCCATGTAGGATTTGGCGTCTTGAATCGTGCTAAGTGTTCAACTTTGTGATTCGTTGGACCATGATAAGTCTCGTATGTTATACGGAACTATGTTTGGTTTACCCGTTTGATAAGCATGCTAGTATTGGTGTTGAAATGCTAGTGTGTGTGGTTTGTTCTTACCTATTGAGGTTGGCAACTTGTGTTGACCACCGTTGGTGTCGGATTGTAATCCTTCCTTGTTGAGTATGGTTTCATATCTTTGTTGTGATCAATTGATTGATTCCTGTGATGAATACATGTGTATTGGTTGTACCTTGATTGCAAGATTAAGGGTATGTGACCTTAATCTCCAAGGTACAGATGTGGTCCTCGTGGTGGCCATGAATGAAATTGGTGGTGTGACCTGAGCGTAGGCTCATATATTGGAGGCTGTGTGATTGAAATGAAAAGTACTCTCGTGTACTCATGAATAGGTGGTATGTTGGAGGCTATGTCGGAGCGGGGACGATGGTCCCTGGAGGTATAAGGTTGGACTCAGAAGTACAGGGTGACACTAGGAGGTAATGGTTGGAACTGTAATAAGGCCGGGGGTAGCCATAAGGTTGGAACAGGGCATAAGGTTGTAACTTGTGACATGAAGTGTCACTGTGGCATGTAGTTGCCAATGTGTGAATGTCTATTCTTTTCTGATGAGTATGTCGAGTGGTATTCTACTTTGTGATCAATAGAATACGCCTCGAGTTGTATTTGTTTATTGTTGTTGTTCTTGTCTTGTTGTTGTCTTGGGATGTTGATTTCCCTTGTTCCTTTGAGAGTGAAATAGAGTCTTTGCAGTTGACTTCTCTCTATGACTTTTGAACTAATATATATACAGTATTCCGTTTCGAAAATGGTTTTGTTTTATACTTTCTATATATGCTACTTAACGCGTATTGATGGGTTACCAGCATTGTTCGCTGACCGGGCGTTTTCCCCTTTCTTTATGTTGCTTTACAGGTCCTGAGTAGCTTATGGCAAGCGCGTTAGCTGTCTGTTTGTTAGTATAGCTCCCTTGGACTGTTTAGTTAGTGTTTTGGGCCTGTGAGCCATGGGTTGTATGGATATGAATAGTACGTTTGTTTAAACTAGCCTGTGCATCCGCTTTGATGTGGATGTGGCATAGCACTTCCCTTTTTCCCCGTTTTTAATTTAAGTCTTCCGCTATTGTTTACGTTTTATGCTACTTGTTGGTTACCTTGCCTTATGAATTTAAGTTTTTAAAATGTTGTGAAAATCGGGGGTGTTACAGGTGCGAATATACAAATGCCTGATATCCGTCCACGTGTCCAGATCTAATGGATGAAAAACACTGATTTAAAAAAAAATGTTGTGGCATTTTCATAAATAATTGAACATCGAAGTGCAAGTAAAATGTATTACAAGTGCATGTAAAATGTATTATAGGTGCAAGTAAAATTTACACCGAGCATCAATACTAAGTGCACCAATAGTTATAAGTAGTTGCACCAATAGTTATAAGGAGTTGCACCTAGGTGCATGAATGTTTGCGGGTGGCCGGTTTTCGCGGGTACTACTACCTGCTGATTTCCCCGCAAGAACAAAAACGATTCCAAACAAAACGAACTCAGATCAATGAATGTTAATAAGAGAAAATTACATGCATTTGCAGGTGAAAGTAGGTGCAATTGTAGGTGAAAGTAGGTGCACTTGTAGGTGAAAGTATGTGCACCCAATCAATGAATGGCTGACACGTGGCGCGCGCGGATTGATTTGCATAAATATTGCATTCAACTAACACTTGGCTGATATAGTGGTAGTTTGGTACACAAAATGGCCTACACTTGCAACTCACTAAAAGAGTGAGACTAAATTTTGAAATGAAAAATGCTTATGTGCTATAAAAGTAAAGTTCACTAAAAATTAATATTAAAATGATCAGTATAAATTATAAAATGTTATAAATATGATTATTGTGGGCATTATTATATGCATGGTAGCAGTGGTAACTGATTAGGTTACTACCTTTTATATGTATTCATTATTATCTTGTATATAGGGATATTTTTGTATAAAAATTCTAGATGATGAATGAGAAAATCCTGACTTTCCACCCCACTTTCTGTAAATTCTGAATATTTTTTCAACACGTTATCAACACTTTGCTATAATTAACAGGAGCCGGATGATCCGTAAATATCTTGCACAATTTTTCCTAAAGGTAAAATCCTCTCCGATCTCTCTTTGTTCGTAGTTAGTCGCAAAGGAAAATGGCCGGAAAAGGTGAAGGTCTGGCGATTGGTATCGAGAAGAGAAGGAGATTGCAGCCGAAGAAATCTCTTCCATGGTTCTTACGAAAATGAAGGAGATTGCTGAGGCATACCTTGGGTCAACAGTAAAGAATGCTGTTGTGACTGTCCATGTATACTTTAATGAATCTCAACGTCAAGCTGTAAGATTTTCTCTAATAATATATATTATATATATTAGGGCCTTAATTAAGTGGTTCAAGTGGACTAGGCTTATTAAGTGGTCTGGTTGAACTGAATAACTAGAAGTTGTTAGTGTCCACCAAACTCTGTGCCTAATATAATCCTGGATTGATGGGATACAGGATGATTGATCTTAGCACATTCAATTACGGTACTCATACTGCTCAGTAGACACCAATACACCATCTAGGGTTCTGAGTCAGGTATGAGGCAAATAATGGCTAACGGTCTACCGTTAAGAGGCAACACAACAAGAACACCAACTGTGGCTGGAGATCAACTCGGCTACGCTTCCGCTCTCATACGAGGTAAGGTTTCTCGTATATTATTGTTCATTATAGTTAGACTATTTAGATCTAACATTTGGTATCAGAGCCTTCATAATCTCTGCCTGGTTGATTGTTATTGTCTAAGAATCAACATTAATTTCATATACATTAAGTTGTTGTATATGCTTTGGTTTACAATTACATGCAGCCTAATTCATCAAAATATGCATATAAAATATATCTTTCGGTTATGATATAATTAAGCAAAATATTATGCATATTTTAAATGGATTATTTGTAAGTGGGTTAAACCGGCTAAAATTAATTTTAGTTGATTTTGAACTATTGATTCAATTTCAACATTAAAAGTGATTTTAATTTTTCTGATATTTGTGCTGGATTGTTTATTTGCCCATTTTGTGCGCCGGAGAACCACTCGCCGGATTTATTATTATTTTTTTCCCGGCGAATCGTTCTAATACTATACGAGCCACCACTACAGCGCCGGTTCTACAGTTAGTCCGGCGGAGGCGTCGCGAACAAGGGAAATCAGCGGCTGTCACCAGCGTAGCGAAGAGATGCGGCGGAGGCGAAGCTAGGTTCCCCGGCGACGTCGCTGCTCCATTCCCTCTTTCAGGCAACGCCGGCGACATCAAGCTGTTGCTGCTCCTCGTTCCAGTAGCCTCTACTGCTTGTGTTTCACGGCGTCACGTTCAAGGATGCCCGTGGCTAACCTGGTGTCGTAGCGAGGAGCGATGGCGGAGGCATGCTGATTTTCAGTGTCGTCGCTGTCCATATTCATTCCTTCAGGCATCGCTGGTTCACTTGTGATGGGCGGCTCTGTTGATTCTCATGGCTGCTAGGGCTACTTCTGGCTGATTTACATGAAGATAATGATGGACTTAAAGTTTGGGCCGGGTCATGCCCATTGGGGCAGACCTAGTCCAATACTTAAAATAGGCCTGCTAAAGATATTGGGTCTTACTTTAGTTTTTCTCCATCATATTTGGACTTCTTCTAAGTAATCATCCAATTGAATTCATTCGTTAATTAAGTTATTATTCAATTTGGGGCAAGTATTAAGTTTTAATTTGCTATTTGAATTTTAATTTAATGTTAAGGTGCATATTAAATTGTCTCAAGTATTACAATTTATTAAGAAAATATGGGTTAATAATATTTTAATATGCAAAATCAAAGCATGCTATGTATATTTATTAAATAATTATTTTATTATTATAATTATACATTCATAAAAGCATGCATTGAGGTTGGATTTAACATATTATTAACTCATAGTATATGAACTTTATTATTAAATATCACTCAATTTTGGATCCTTAGGTCAATTTTAGGCATTATGGTCTATTAAGGAAGTTTGTTTTGGTTTTCCTTTAATTTTGAGCACATTTTAATTTTATGTGTCTTGGGACTTTAGAACCTATTTCGAACAAGCTATTTGGGACCTATCTTGGGTCATTAAACTGTTAAAGTATGGATTCCACCATTTTGATTGATATTTAAATAATAATTATAGCTCCTTTTACTTATAACATGTTTATTAAGTTTTAATTATTACTAACTACCATATTTTGGTATTCATCGTTGGTAATAATATTAAGTTTTTGGTCTACTTCAGTATTAGACCATTTTCCATCCATGTTATAATTCACTTGGGCCATTAAGGTTTATGAGCCTAATTTGAGTGATTAAGTGCTATAATTATTGTCTTGGCCTGTTTAGAGACATTAAGGATTTAATTGTTATTTTGGCCATTAAGAACTATAGCTATTGTTTAAGTTGATTAAATTTTTAATCTATCAGTAATTTTTCAGGGCTTTAATAATAATATTAAGTCTTTAATTTTATAGCAAAAACAATATAGTTGGTATATTGTTTGTATAATGGTAAATTGGTTATTACCTTAACTTCAGTCTCCCTTAGTATCATAATGGTCATGGTTAATTATTATGTGGTAAATTGAGATTAGTATTTGGCATCACTTAATTACAGTTTTGCTGTTATTGTAGTTATTATTAATTGACATTATTAATTACTGTTATTAAGTTTAGGCACTAATCTTATTTTATTATCTTTCATAATAATTATTATTTCATTGTACATGACTATTAATGTTGGTAATTGAGTCCTACCAATAAATTTTTAATGTACCATTGGACACTGTGTTGAGGCTATTGACACCGACAGTGAAGATGGGAAAACTCTGGAGTTTTTTTCTTCTCTTGTGGATCATCATCGTTGTTAGCGCAATGGAGAGATGAGGGTTGCATCATTAAGGTTATCCATTAATTATCTTTTATGGTTGTTATTGATAATTAGTGCTATAGTTACAGTTAAATTGCTAACCTGGACTAGTCACATATTTTAGAGTAAAAATCATTTTTGGTCCTAGATTTATAGTGGCACGGATAATTTTAGTTCTCCATAAAAAAATCAGACAATTTGTAGACACTCTTATTGTAAGGAGGAGAATTTTGATCCTCCGTCTATATTTCCGTTAGATTGCCGTTTGAGTAGAGAATATTTGTGTCATTTCATACTATCTACTTCTCTTTATTCCACCTCCGTCAGTCTCAAAGCCAAAGATCAACCGCTGATATACAATGCACATTGCGGCAATTCCCGCAAATGACCATATTGACACTTCAAAAGCTCCACAAGAGGCGGGATAGCACCAGTTGAAACTATCCCGACCTTGTTTCTGGTAAACATTTAAAATAATGAATATAAATTAACTGGACGAGAGGCGGAATGATGCCGGCAGCGGCGAAGCGGGAACCAGTCTTGGTGGAGGAAGAAGACTTCCTGAACAGCTTCCGGATGTCCCTCGCCGCTTCAATCTTGAGTGATATGATTATATATGATTCACTTGGCAGCAAGGAAAAACTGGGCCTAACATTTTCCAGCTCCATTAGCAGTCGATGTTGGGTTAAAGAAGTTGGACACTGCAGAAGAAGTAGACGGTGATCGCAAGAGAAGTGAGGTCGAAGAAGATGAGCAGAAGCCATGGCCAAATGGATTTACATCTCAGTCCACAAGTAACCAGCCCCTTCCCCCCGGCTAAGCCAACAGCAGTATCCAAGAAATGGGTTCGTGGGAGGTTCGTAGAAGCAGCTGAGGAAGGTTGGATCCTTTTTTTTTTTTAGTGTTAATTGTCTTATAATATGTATACACTGAACGATCAAGTCTCATTGTTGTATTGTAATACAAATGGGGGAGAGAAATGAGGTGTAAAATTCCATGATTTTGATGCTTGAAAGATGAAGTTTTTACAGTATGATTGCATCCAACAAAACGAAAATGCTTGTGTGCATCAGGAATCAAGATGTGTTTGAACTGGACTCGGGTGAAATCACTTTCCCCTTTTTGAGTTGGTCGTCAACTACATTCTCCCCCTCTCTCCTCTTATTCTCGTTGTCTTCTTTGCCTCTCTCAACCTCCATTTCCACCTGCTCCTTCTGCGAAACAACATGCATCAAACTTATTTTACTTGAAGGAGGTATAACTGAAGAGTCTATGAAACCAAAGAGAAAAACAACTTACGTCCACGACGTCAGGGACTGGGATCTTAGTTTCATGCACGGCGGAGCGGTTGGATACTTTGTCCGCTATCAGCCGCAGCCCGCCGCGGCGGAGGAGGAGAACCATGCTGCTACTTGTGCTCTTCATTGCCCACCACATTCTAGGTGTCCCAACTGCCTTCATCTTTTCTTTCTCCGATTAATGAAAGAGAAGAGATATGCAGAATGAGGTGGAAGAAACATCATATCGTGTCTCCCTTTCATCATTCCACGTGTCTCCAGCTGTCTCGGTTGCATTTCTCCGCCGCTTCCAGGAGTCCAAACGCACCATACCGCAGATCTATTGGATCAAACTAGACGTTTGAGAGGAGATGGAATAAATGGAAGGAGATAGTATGAAATGACACAAATACCCTTATCTCAAATGTCATTTAATAGGAATGCAGATGAAGGATTAAAATTGTTTTCGTTACAATACGAGTGTCTATAAATTGTCTGATTTTGTTATGAAGGACTAAAATTGTTATGCCACTATAAGTCTAGGACAAAAAATGTCTTTTACTCCATATTTTATTATTTAGAAAAATGGAAACATTTAAAGGGTTTAGTTTGTCATTATTATTAATGTTAATAGTGGTTATAATGTTAATTATTACTATTATTGTTATGGTATTTTATTGTGTACCTTGACCTGTTTCCAAATAAATTTATGTGACAATATTCCAGTACATAAAATAATTTTCTTGACATTAATGTTTTTTGGACCTCAAATTTTATTAAGTTTTCAAAACTTTATCTGAAAATGTTTATAAATGTTAGTAGTTTCAACCATTGTTTTTCCATATTTAGTCTCCTACATAATGTGATAATATTATTATGACTATTTATTGCTATTTTGGTTATTTGGAATTTTGCCATTAATAATAATAATATTATTGACTGGGTTATGGAGAGTGATTTTGAATCAATTTAGTAATTTTGGAAAAACATATTTTCTAGGCAATTGGCTATTGCCATTAATTCCATAATTCATTTTGTTATTTGAATTATAATTTTAGTTCTTATTGTCCATATTTGGTTAAGTATGAATAAATGATCGAATATTTGGTGTAAATTCATATTTTTTAGTTGGTTCATACTCTTTAGATTGTTTTATGCATTCGATCATATTAAGTGCATAATACTAAATTTAATTATGCAATTAGGGTTTGTGAGATTTTGATTTACAAATTATAGCATAACCTTTTGGTTTGATATTGTTTGAATTTGTAAATTCAGTTACTTCTCATAAATTTGATTTTTATGCATTAAAACATTTTACTATGGGCTTACAGTTTAAAATTTTTTAAAAGTATATATTCAGTACATTATTCAAAATGTTGGGTCTCTTTTGGTTTGGACTCATCGGTTTTTGAATATTAAGTTTATATTTTAAAATTTCATATTGTAAATTGCTTTAAGTTATGCAATTTATTTGGAATATATGAGTTTAATGTTTAATTTTATGCATATTCGTCCTAAGCATAATATTATGTTTTAAATTATGCAATTTTATTATGCATTTAGCAATGCATACTTTGAAATGCAATTATATTAGTTCCAATTTAAGTTGAACTTATGCATAAACTTTAGTTGCGGTAGTGCCTGAATTTAAGCACGTTTAAACCGCTAATTTAGTTCACCATTTAAGCTTTAATCATGGGTGAACCCTACAGTTTATTGGTGTATACCATACAATTTTAGGTTCATACCCCCAAACAGTTATACATTAACAGCGCGTTTGGTTGGAGAGGGGGAATTACGTGGGAAAGAAATTGCAATTCCATGGGAGATGAATTACTAGGAATAAAGTTAGAATTTAAATTACAGTGTTTGATTTACAGGAATGGAATTACTGGGAATTTCAATTCGAATGTTTGGTATACATGGGAATTGAAAGGAAATAAGTAGTATAAAGTCAAAAATGTTCATTATTGTTGTTAGGCATTAATTTTAGGTTAAAAACTGAAGGGGTAATTTTGACTCATCACTATCTTTTTTTCTTCCTAAAATCCCAGGAATTAAAATCCCAGGGGGGACATGGAATTTTAATTCCATGAAAATGGGGGAATTACAATTCCTTTCAACCAAACAAGAGAATTTTGTGATCTTTAGAATTATGTGGGAATTAAGTGGGAAGGGAATTTAAATTCCCTTCAACCAAACGCCCTGTAAGTATATATGAATCGGGGAGGCATACTATTTTTAAATGGCTATGACTTAAGAACATCTTGTGTCACTAGTCTCCTTAAATTGAATCTCTATTTAAGGAATTGGTTTTCAGTGAGACTTTGTCTCTAACCACCGTTCCTGGGAGTATATTTAGATTTTCCCATCACAATTTCGTATAATCTGTTTGTCAAAATTTTAAGTATTTCTTGCCAATGTGATTTAATTTCGGTTCATTAAAGATTAGCCAAAGCATATTTAATTTACTGAAATATCTTGAGTTTTCAATCTTGGTTAATTAAGGAAATGCTACAGCATATTCAGCTACCTAAGATTGTTAAGTTTCAATCACATAAAGTTTAGGCAAGGAATTGATAATTGTGATCTTATAATTTTAATTTGGTTTGGGAGTAGCCACAACATCCTTAGTCGGTTAAAATTATATATTAAGCAGTTTATTTTGATCACATAAAGTTTTGGACATATCAATTGTGATTAATTGTATATAATATGATGGAATTTAGTCCACAGGAAATTTCGTTATATTTGTATAATTAATTAGGATGAAATACTGGACTACGGTCATAATTTAGCCCACAGGCAATTATGTATCGGAATGTAGTTGAGTAGTTTTATTAGTGATGATAGAAATAAATTAATTTATTTACTTTAATGTTATTTGTAAATAATTTCTAATTCTATAATGAAGGTTAATTTTATGATGTAAACTTTAGATCATATTTCTTAATTTGCCCACATGGATTAAGAAAATGAACATGATTTCTTAAGTTTTTTTTTTTATCATAATGGTTGTAACGAATCTTATTGAATAAAACTTTAGCCTACAGGCAAGTTTTATGTCACATGATTCTTCAACTCATTTGATAACTGTTTCATCATAAATAAAATTTCAGTTGGATCTAATCGAGTAAAACTTTAGCCCACAGGCAAGTTTTATGTCAATAAATTCCTTAACTCATTAGATAATAATTTTATCACAATTTCTTAAAATTTATAAATTTAGCTCAATTATAATTCTAAGTTTCATGGTTTGCATTGGCAAAACATGTATTCAGTCACTTCCCAAAATTTAGCAACTTCTATTAATTGACCCACGAGTCTTGCTCGATTCTTCGAACTAACTGTAGTAAGTTACGTGATTTGACATACGTCTTTTGAATTCGAATAATAATAATAAAATGTATCTTTTGAGCCAAATTCTAACTTGGTTTTGAAAGATATATTTTGTTTTTTTAGTATGTCCAACTATGGTGGGGAATTATATCTTCATTATTTAGTTGGACTTTATTTGGAACCAAAAATTGATTATTTAGTATGCCCAACGTAACTAATGGTAGGGAATTATATCTTTATTTGTTAGTTGGTCAAATCAATTCTGAGTATGTATATTATTAAGTTCATTTATTAATTTCGCTGAAGAATGTCATAATCAGTGGGAGTGATCATTTAGAAAAAGATCATTAAGATACTCCACTAAAATTTATGGATTTAATTGTCATCATACATCCCAAATTGGATTGTATGTGATGGGGTGTGAACCCCGTGGGCTCGGGGCCCAAGAAAACAAGAGATCAAACCCAGAAGAAGAAGAGAAGCCCAAGAAGAAAATGGAGCAAGCCCAAGAATAGATATGGGTCAAACCAAGGGGTTGGCTCGACCCGAAGGTCAGCACGGGTAGAAGATCGGCCTAAACTAGCCGTTATTCCTACATTATCACCCATGAAACCTATTTACTACCCTGTTATTACCCCACTTATTACCACTAGTTAATTACCTAATTATTATTATTATTATCCATAACCCCCACATAAACCCCTACTTACTACCCAAATTAAGCCATCATAAAGCCTACTAATTACCCCCCAACGGACACTTTTTGGATGAGCTAGCTATAAGAAGGAGAAGAAGAGCACAAGGGAGGAGAGGCCATTCATTCATCCACGCATGGGAGAACTCTCCCAGGCACTATTCCTACACACTAGAAGACCACTTACTATTCTTTCACCCTCAAGAAGACTCCATCACTCTCCCAAAGAGAATGCACTCTTCCACAACCACTCTCTACTCATCTAAGCAAGAAGACGACATGAAGGAGACTCCATCACCCTTCCTACTAGAAGATGCATGATCCGTTCACTACAAGAGAAGACTCTACCACTCTTTCAACAAAGAAGGTCAAGAAGAGTACTCCATCACCGCCCAAAGAGACCCGTGGTTTTCACCTTTCGGTTTCCACGTAAAAATCATCGAGTCATATTTCTTCTATTTTAGTAGCCTTATTATGAAAGGTGAATCCACCAACTAAGGTTGTGTTGGACCTCCCTGTGCCCAAAAACCCTAAAACCAACATTATGTTAAACAATAAGTCCATAAGATTCCACAAGTATTAATTTTGTATTTGTTTATATAAATTCATAAGTTTAAATTATTGAACATTTGGTTGTACAACATATTTATGAAAATGTTGCAACAATATTAAGGAATTTATTAGAACAAAAGCATTTAACTTGTGGTGCACTGTCATTTAATAAATTCTTCGGTGATTAATAGAGTCTTTAGTTTCTTCAAAATTGATCCTGGGCCATTTTGGTTTGTAACGCTCAAAACAATTTTGTGAGACATATAAGTAAGACTCATTGTGTTCAGTTCATTTAATGTGAACATTGAAGTTATTTGGGAAGTTATGGTGTATGTTGAAGATTCCAAATTTATGGACTTAGACCTTTGGTTTATTGTCTAAGTTATTGGAATGCTTCTGTGACTTGACTATCTTTGGCTCTTTTTGATGAGTGGGAGTAACATACGTGTTAACTCCAAGCTCTTAGCTTTTAAAGATAGTACTTAAATTTAACTTATAAAGAAGTCATGGAATATAGTTAGCATTATACTAACATTAAGAGATCTCTACTTAAGACATGCTTATAAGGTTTTAGAGATCATACATTGTACTCTTTGTACAATTTGGATGGTTTCTCTTTTCAGTTGTGCACATATATTATTTCGAGAAACATCCCTTAAGGTACCAAGAATAAACATAGAGTTTGTTCATAAAGGACCTAAGTTGGAGAATTAAAATGCATGTGACCATAATGGATGATACTACTCTGATTAAATAGAGGACATATCACTATGATTCATGTGTTTTGTTCTCTGATGAAGGTTGTGCTAGTACTTGCACCAAGTGGGAGAATGTAAGATTTTCCATAATATATATATATATATATATATATATATATATATATATATATATATATATATTATATTATATATTATATATTATATATTATATATTAGCGCCTTAATTAAGTGGTGCAAGTGGACTAGGCTTATTAAGTGGTCTGGTTGGACTGAATAATTAGAAGTTGTTAGTGTCCTCCAAACTCTGTGCCTAATATAATCCTAGATTGATGGGATACAGGATGATTGATGTTAGCACATTCAGTTACGGTACTCATACTGCTCAGTAGACACCAATACACCATCTAGGGTTCTAAGTCAGGTATGAGGCAAATAATGGCTAACGGTCTACCGTTAAGAGGTAACACAACAGGAACATCAACTGTGGCTGGAGATCAACACGGTTACGCTTCCGCTCTCATATGAGGTCAGGTTTCTCGTATACTATTGTTCATTATAGTTAGACTATTTAGATCTAACACAAGCTACTAAAGATGCTGGTGTCATTAGTGGTTTGAACGTAATGCGTATTATAAATGAGCCAACAGCTGCTGCAATTGCCTACGGGCATGACAAGAAGGCTACCAGTGTAGGTGAAAAGAATGTCTTAATTTTTGACCTTGGTGGTGATACCTTTGATGTCTCTCTCGTTACAATTGAAGAGGGTATCTTTGTGGTGAAAGCTACTGCTGGAGACACTCATCTTGGAGGTGAAGACTTTGACAATAGGATGGTGAACCACTTTACTCCACATCCTCGAGATCTGAGCATGAATGGATTTAGAGCATCCTTATCAATTGGGGATATTAGGCGAGAATGTAAAAAGTGATTAGGAAAGAACAGATGGGAGGGAAGAGAAAAAAGGAAAAAAAAAAAGGAAAACTATTTTTTTAAAAAAAAATACTTTATGATTGTCAGGCGCACCTGACGTGCTCGCGCGAGCTGGGCTCAATGTTGGTATAAATTATGGTGGGTCCCACAAATTCTGAATTATCCCAACCGGAGCAACCCAATTTTCTCTCGCCTACACTTCTCTCCTCCATGTAAACTCTGTATTTCTTAAAAGTTGTGCATGCTCTCCAAATTCTCCTTTGATATAGATGCTCTTAATGAGTTCTCCATGTGACTTACGGACTCATCAAACCGGCTTGCAGTACAAGAGCTAAGTACTCACATTTAATTTTTAATACATTCATGAGATATATTAATATTTAATGAATGTGATTTTTTTTGGAATATACATAATATATGACGTACTACTCAAGTTGACATGTTTCAATGGTTTTCATACAAGCCTAATGTCTTATGCTGCTTGCGTACAAAGATTTTATAAGTACTTGATTACAATACACCTCTTGAGTGTTAAATTTATTTGCATAAAATTTGAGGCATGCCTAAAAAATTCTGATCGGTGCAGCTTGAAAATTAAATTTGTGAAAAATACTTGTTGAACTCCTTTTGGCCTAAAATTTTTTCTGGAGAACCTAGACTGGTTGTATTTGATTTCTGTAAAAAGATGATGTTAAAAATATGCTTTGGTTGTTCCAGAAAAAATTTGTAAAGTTTTTGGTAATATGCTGCCAATTATTTTTCTGTCTGGCGCAGTGTTGGGAAAAATTTTGAAAAAAATACTTCTAGATCTTGGATTGGCTTGAAATTTTTTGTGCACAATCTAGACTAGATTTGCTTCTTATATGGTAAATTTTGTGTCAAAATGTGATGGAATTGCTTCAATGTTTCATTCAAAAGTGAAAATGCACACACTGTTTCATTGAGAAAAGAAACCTCATAATTACAGATTAGATCGTACTGCTAGTTCTGTTCATTACAAGAAGAAGAAGATTTAGGGAAAGGCAAAATGGTGGGCAAAACCACCTCTAACTAACTAACTAACAAAAGCTGGAAATTACACAAAAGACCCTTGACTTAAAAGTCTAGGCTTGGCCTCCTTGAGGACTAACTGCTGGCTTAACTGCTTCTCAACTGCTTGGCAGAGGTCCACTGTTACATTGTGGACTTCAGCATATAGAAGACTTCATCAACCCCCCTTAAGCTGGAGAGTGAAGATCCTAAAGTCCGAGCTTAGAGTGAAAGACCTCAAATAGAGATATAGGCAGAGCTTTTGTGAATCCATTAGCCACCTGATTTTGTGAGGAAATATTCATCAGTTTAACCACTCCCTCATGAACTTTTTGTCTTACAATGTGACAATCAATCTCTATATGCTTAGTACGCTCATGAAAAACATGGTTTTCTCCAATGGCTACTGCAGAATTGTTATCACAGAACAAGGGGACAGCTGAGCTGCTAAAAACTTTCAAATCTGTGAGCAGGTATATTAACCACTGGATCTCACAAATAGTAGAGGCAAGGGCCCTATACTCAGTTTCAAAAGAGGACTTAGAGACTGTTGCCTGCTTCTTTGTCTTCCAAGAGATCAGGGAATTCCCAAGATAAATGCAGAAACCTGTTATAGACTTTCTTGTCTCAGCACATGTTGCCCCATTCTGAGTCTGAAAAGGCTTGTAGTTTGATCTCAGTATTGGAAGGATAGAACAGCCCCTTACCAGGTGAATTCTTCAGGTACCTCAGCACTCTATGTGCTGCTATTAGATGTTGATCTCTTGGCTTGTCAACATACTGACTTAACTGCTGGACAGGGTAAGAGATATCAGGCCTGATATTAGTTAAGTATAATAACTTCCCCACCAGTCTTCTGTAAGGCTCAGGGTCATTAAGCAAAGTTCCCTCAGTACTGTTAAGTCTTGTTCCTGGAGTGCAAGGAGTTTTAACTGGTTTAGCATCTAGGAACCCATTCTCTTGCAAGATCTCCATAGTATATTTTCTTTGGGATAGGTTGATCCCTTCTGGAGTTCTAAGAACCTCAATTCCCAAGAAGTAATTTAATTTTCCAAGATCCTTGATCCTGTAAAGAGTGTCCAGCATATTCTTCAACTGTGTTATTTGATTTGAATCTATCCCTGCCACAATTATTTCATCAACATATATCAGTAGGGCAGTAAAAGAGCCATTTGAAGTCTTGGTGAATAGAGAAGGATCTGCTTGGGACTGCTGGAAACCATCTGCCCTTAGAGACTTAGTAAGCTTGGCATTCCACTGCCTACTAGCCTGCTTCAATCCGTACAAAGACTTTAGCAACTTGCACACTTGACCAGGCCTATTACTCTTGAATCCTGGGGGTGGAACCATATAGACTTCTTCATTCAAGTCACCATGCAAGAAGGCATTATTGATGTCAAGCTGCTGAATATCCCACCCCTTAGCGATTGCCACAGCTAGAAAGGCTTTGATGGTCGTTATCCTAGCCACAGGGGAGAATGTCTCCATGTAGTACACTCCCATTTGTTGAGTGTAACCTTTTGCAACTAATCTAGCTTTGTACCTCTCTATACTCCCATCTGCCTTGTGTTTGACCTTGTAAACCCATCTACACCCAATGGGTGTTTTCCCTTTGGGTAAGTCAGTCAGAATCCAGGTATTAGTCTGAGTCAATGCATCTATCTCAGTCTGCATGGCTTCCTTCCATTCAGTGTGTTGTACTGCCTCTTGGTAAGACTGTGGCTCATTAATAGAAGTAATAGAGGCAACACAAAGCTTGTGGTGAGAAGACAGGTTTTTATGAGAAATAAAATTCTCTATGGGGTGGGGAGAGGATCTCTGTCCAACTGCATCCCTTGTCATAAGTTGACAATAATAGTCATTCAATCTATGAGGACAACCCTTGATCTTGTTGACCTTCTGGGAAGGGGATGATTTTGAGGGATGTGACTTCCATCACCTGAGTCATTAGTCTCTTCACTATTTGATTCTGCAGTGCCAGTGGAAACATGGCTGCCAGAACCAAGATTGTTCCTTATCTCTTCATCAGTGCTATTATCATGTCTGGGAACATAAGGTGATGTGTCTTCTGTCACACTTCTGGAAACCATAGGTGCATTTGAACACTGCAGAGGAACTCCTTCTGTCTGTTCCTCAATGGAAACTGGAATCAAGGGTAAGGAAGGATTGAGTTCTTCATTTTTGGAGATGATGGGGCTGGTGGTTTCCTAATTTCTGAAAGGAAAAACCTTCTCATAGAACTTGACATCCCTGGAAACAAAAACAACACCATCAGCAAGATCATACAATATATAACCTTTCACATTGGCTGGGAACCACAGAAAGATAGATTTTCTGGCCTTTGGCTCCATCTTATTCCTTCCCTGAGAGATGGTGGCACCAAAGCATAGGCATCCAAAGCTCCTTAACTGTCCATAATCTGCTTTTCTTCCAGTGAGCATTTTCAGAGGGGAACTCCCACCAAGAACATCAGTGGGCAGCCTATTGATGAGAAAGGAAGCATGTAGGACATAATGTCCCCAAAACTCTAAGGGCAGCCCAAACTGGAACCTCAGGCATCTAGCTATGTTCAGAATGTGTTGATGCTTTCTCTCTACCACCCCATTTTGTTGAGGCGTATATGCACAAGACTTTTGATGGATTATCCCTTTCTCATTATAAAAGGAGTTCATCACAAACTCAGTCCCATTGTCAGTTCTAACTTTCTTGATTTTGGTTGAATATTGAGTGCTGACATAATTATAGAATGTTTGGAAGATGGTTTTGACCTCTGACTTATATTTCATCATATGCAACCAAGTAAACCTACTATGGTCATCAACTATAGTTAAGAAGTAGTGCTCCCCTTTGAGGGATGCCACACTGAAAGGCCCCCAAACATCCATATGGACCAATTCAAAACATCTCTCAGCTCTAGAGGTACTGACAGGAAAGGGAGATTTCTTGTGCTTGGAAAAATGACAAGAATCACATATAAAATCATTTTGTTGCTGCAAAGAGTGGAAACTGATCTCATTCAAAAGAGGGATTTTATTGATTGGATAATGCCCTAGTCTATAGTGCCACAACTCAGCAGATACACTATTACATTGGAAATCATTTCTATCCAAAGACTGGGTTTGTTTCCTAACAGGAGGGGTTTGTAGCAGGTACAATCCATCCTTCTCCTTAGCAAAACCAGCCACTGTTCCAAGAGGCCCCTGAATGGCACAACACTCAGCATCCATCACAAGCTTGCACCTTGATTGCTTAGCCAACTGACTGACAGAGACAATATTGAAAGCAAAAGATGGAATATATAGGACATTTTCCAACAACAGATCTTCATTTACTTTAACCTGTCCTATGTGGGTAACACTCACAATTTCTCCATTTGGGAGTTTGACAGATATCCCATCTACTTTGCAATATTTATCAAAAAACTGTATAGAACATGAAATGTGGTCTGTGGCCCCAGAGTCCAGAATCCAGACCAGATGAGTGTTCAAAACAGTATTAACATAGACATTAGAAAGGTAGGTACCTTGAGAATGCCCTTGCAAGGGTTCCTTGAAATCAGATGTGATCCCTGGTTGTGCAATGGCAACTGCAGCATTACTGGCAGGACCACCATGATTCTGATTTTGGAAAAGGCTCAGCAATTTTTGGAACTGGTCAGTGGAAAGTCCAGTGTCAGCAACTTGATTCACAGAGGAACTAGATTGCTGTTGCACTTCTTGAAGCTGTTTTCCCTTAGATTTGTATCCTGGAACCCATCCAGGGGGATACCCATTCTTTTTGTAACACTTTTCAATAGTATGGCCACTCATCTCACAGTAAGTACATTTGGGGATGTTCTTTCCTCCAATGTTGGGAATTTCTTTTTATTATTGAAGGCTGCTGCTGCCACTATGGATTGATCCTCATTAGATTAGTCCTGAATGTTACTTAAAGCATTGACTTGAACAAATTCAGTTGCTCTTTGGGTGATGGCCCCTTTGATCTTTCTTTCAACCTTGAGCGTCATGTTCAAAACCTTTTCCATGTCTGCGATGGGGTCCATAATAAGAACCCCAGACTTAATTGTTTCATATTCTTCATTCAATCCTTCTAAGAACCGGATTATCTAGTCCTCTTCTCTCTGCTTTTGCATCCTACTCATCAAGGTGCAAGAGCACCTGGGAACACACTCATAGAGGAGTAACGGCCTTAAGGCATTCATCTGCTGCCACAAGGCATTGCTTCTAGTGAAGTATTCATTGATACTCATTCTACCCTGAACATTCTTGAATATCTGATTTTGAATTTCAGAAATTTTATGCGGGTCTGACTGAGAGTACTTCTTTTGCAGGGAATTCCAGATGTTGGAGGCTTTGTCGAAATACATTATGCTCTCCGCAATACTTAGGCTGATGGATTTCAAAATCCAGGAGCAAACTATTCGATTGCACCTCATCCATATTCCGATTCTTGGATCTGCGGCTTCTGGGATTGGAACTGTTCCATTAACAAAAACAAATTTGTTTTTGACTTCCAGCGCTATTCTCATTGACCTACTCCAAGATGCGTAATTCGTCTCGTTGAGAGGAGGGGATACGAGACTGAGATTGGGATTTTCGGTGACGTGAAGGTAGAAGGGGTCGTCGAATTTGTCGCTGCGCTGATTGGCGGGAGTCTACATCGGAATTTGACTAGTCTGGGCTCCGGCGTGCTCTGACTGACTGGAATTGCCATTTCCGTTTGTCTCCATTACAACTGCGGCGGCATAGCTTCTTGCCCGCTCTGATACCATGATGGAATTGCTTCAATGTTTCATTCAAAAGTGAAAATGCACACACTGTTTCATTGAGAAAAGAAACCTCACAATTACAGATTAGATCGTACTTCTAGTTGTGTTCGTTACAAGAAGAAGAAGATTTAGGGAAAGGCAAAACGGTGGGCAAAACCACCTCTAACTAACTAACTAACTAAAGCTGGAAATTACACAAAAGACCCTTGACTTAAAAGTCTAGGCTTGACCTCCTTGAGGACTAACTGCTGGCTTAACTGCTTCTCAACTGCTTGGCAGAGGTCCACTGTTGCATTGTGGACTTCAGCATATAGAAGACTTCATCAAAATGTGTTACCGTTTTCCCCCAAAAAATTCAGCAGTCCAGGTCAAAAAATTCTGAAAATTTCTGCCGATTTTCAGCTTGTATATATTACTATTTTGTATTGTTTTGATACTTTACGAAACTCTGAAAAATGGGAGATTGCTTGGAAAAGTTTTGTTTTTGACTCCTCAAAATAGGAATGAATGCGCCCGGCAGCAAATATGTGCTTGTTATCCCTCGACACACGGTACTTCTCTCATTTTATTTTCTAGTTTATGAATGACTAGAATATCTCTTATCATGTCATGCCTTGTGTGTACCAAACATGATACTCTTTATTTAAAATGGATGTGCATGACTCAATTGAGTTTTTGGTGTCCAAGACATAATGGACAATTATATCACATATTGAATATGCTTCTCCTTATTTGACAAAATTTAGATATAATATCTTGATTAGGCTCATATGAGATAATTTATTGTCTCTCTTGTTGGCAATTACTTATTTTCTATAGGCCACTGGAAACATGGTTTTGTTAGGTTACACTTGTTGTTGCTAAACCTTAACTTGTTCTTGTTATAACAATTATATGATATGAGCCTGAATGTTGTGATATAACTCACACCCTACGTTTTAAGAGAGATTATAGCTTCAATTTTTAGATATAGCATTGCCTAGAAGGCGACAAGTCATATCACTAATTAGAATATAACAGCACTAGGACAATCTCTTAATGAAAATTGACTTGGTATTTATTTAGAAGTCAATTGATTATTTGTCCTAAGTTTAAGCTTATTTATGGTGCTAGTCTTTATTTTAGAAATATATTTTCATGAGTCTCGGACATTGAAATAAATCTCAAATATGAATATCCAAACAAGATGATAGTGCATAATTTTTAATATAGTTTTGTCCGGAAGGTAAACACTAAGAGTACTAATTTTTATTTGTCACTTTTTGGTCCAAACCCTCGGTTATGAATATTTGATCAAAAAAGATTCATAGAGCCTAAGTTGATCCCTGAAGGATCGTATGATCCTACGATCAATAAATTATTGTGATCCATTAATGTATAGAATGGACGCATGATTTGAGAAGTTAATTCTTGTGGATCACCAGGAATTATTTGACAATTCAGAATTTACTTCTCTATGTTTAATTTTCTGGACGGGTTTTACTTCCCGAATGGTACCTTTCAGATGGTACATGAATCTGTAGTACTCTAGTATAAGTACATAACTAAAATTATTTTAAAATAGTGTGTGTATCATTGTCATATGTGATAGCCACCTTGTACTCTTGTAGTAGTACATGACCAGATTATAATAAGTATTTTGAATGTCTTTAATTTTTTTAAAAGACATCAAAATTTTAGTTTTTGTAGGAATGTACTTTATGAGTTCCGAGCCTTTCCTACTTGACAATGTGCCTGGTCATTGGATTGTTTTTAATAAAGGTCTAGAAGACCTCTAATGGAATTGATTTTTGGATGACTAATGACTCGTGAAAAGTCTTAAATTTATATATATTTTGTGCTATGTTATTCAATCCAAAATATTTTATGATCATGTCACAAAGTAATACATGATATAGTTATTTAAAATGCTATGTGTTTGAAAGCTAGAAGTAAATTACGTCATAATAATTTGCCCGAAGCAAATTAATTAGTTGTATATATATATTTGATGAAGATGACTTCTCATATGTTTATGAATTTTGAGATCCTGAATGCTCTCACCATCTATACATCTATTTGGCGTTTAACCTATTTAAGATGGTTGCGTACTCGTATAATTTCATTTAATTAATATGTATGTTTTCTCTATTTGGACATATATGTGCATATACTTATGAGTACTCCATATGTTGCTATATTTTTCCAAATTGTAAAGACCCAAATTCCTTTAAATTATGGCATGAACAATTGGATCACTTAGGGCAAACATAATGAGTCAGATATTGGAATTTTTAACCCATATATGAGTAAATTATAAAGCATGTGGATTTCTTACCTATATATGATTAAATTATAAAGCATATGTGAATGAGAAATTACCAAATTATTTATTTTTGGGGATATTTGTTTTAATTCAAATCTGACTCTCTGCATATCGTAATTATTCCCCCATACACATAGTACGTGGTAGAATTACACATTTCTCAATCTGCGTTTCTAGTCTTAGTATGTAGTCCATTTTATTGTATCACTACCTCACGCGTATCTCTATGGGCTATAAACCTTCGTCTGTTGTTTAAATACCTAGAGCTCATTATAGGGGATCAATAGATACGCTGACTACATTCATGCATCATGAAGATCATTTCACGGCATTTGGGGGAGATGAACCCAAATTTAATGAAATGCCGAGAAGTTCCATGCAATGGAAAGATCTTCATTAGTTAAGAAATCCACATACTAGTTAGACTGAACTAGAAGTTCAAAAGATAGTCTATATATTTGCGACTTTAGCAAATAATATGCCAAACATATCTATTGAGATCATAGTGATCATAAAAGAGTGACTATGTCCATATACCTTCCCCAACTTGGACCAAATATATCTACCGATACTCCTTGACATTAGAAATGTAGGAGATCTATCGGTGAAAAGAGATAAGAATCATAATACTAGATCTAGTAAATAAACATTTTCGCTCTTGGAAAAGTTTGAATAATTTAGTCCTTAAAACGCTCGTCCAGATGACGAGAAACCCTAGTCAATTCATAGGTGCACTAAACAAACATAATACTAGGGACGCGGGACAACCAAATGTGATTTGCATAGTTCTGGGAAATGTTTAGAATTTGGATGACTTAAATATTGCCATAAACGATTATACATATGGGAGAAATTTTATAAAAATGTTATAGTTGCCGACAACACAATTGCCATTACAAATTGCTCGTTATATGATAATCTGGATCCAGAGTTAGGCACCGGAAGTGCCATGACTATTTAACATATAAAGGAGCAATTAAGGCATAGCTCGACTCGTGAAAATATATATTCTCTTTATAACAATAGACTGTTGAGTGTTAACCCCGAAGGTTACAAATAGGTGTGTGCATGGAAGAGAAATAAGAATAACGAGGTGATATGATATGAAGAGAGTTTGTAGCCTTATGGGTTCACACAGATACCCTTGGTTGATTCTAATCAAATAAACTCTCCCATGATAAATGGCATTAAGTTCCGCTACATAATATTATTGGCAGAATAATAAACTTAGATATACAACTAATATTAATTTCAAAAGTCCCCGAAGGATTTTAAGTTCTCAAAATGAGAAAAAGATAAAATCGCAACATTAAAATATTAAGGTCTTTATATGACCTTAAATAATTAAGAATTGGCTGAGTATTATTCCTCTCGAAGAAAGAATATGTATTTTTATGTGTCATTGTTTACTCTTTTAAAGAGTTGCGAATGGGGTTATTATCCTCATGAAAAAGGAATAATATGTACCATTATGTGATCAATAAAGAGTTGATAATAGACTTATTTATTATCTCAGCCAAAATTGATGGTATAAACATCAATGAAATATCTAAAGAGCTTGATGATATCAGTTCATGTCCAAAGACGGAGATTTTGAAAAAAGCTTCGGAAAACTGGTATTATCTCGACTTGAAGATCGAGTTCTTCCTTTGAATGAATTTAATACACCAGTTGGCCTGTTTTCACCTGTCTATATGGTTAAGTATCATGTTTTTGTCAAACTATAGGTTGTCTAATAATCTCCTAAAGTAGATAAGGAACTGTTTAAACTCGGTAAGGATACCTTAACATTCCTTTACTTCATTTGTCGTTGGATCACCTTTTTAGAAGCAGAAGTTCCATAATCGTAACAATCATGATATTTGCGATGAAATTGCTAGCAACATCTAGGGCTCCTTCTACAATGAAATATTGGAATATTGTTTAATATATATTCTGAGTTACAAAAGAGTTTGGCATTTATATGAGAAACAAATGTATGGTTTTGATAACCTGTTTGGGTATTGGCTATTATATATTTGATCCCCATGATGCCAAAGTTTCAAATTGGTCAAACAATGAATTACCCCCAATGTCCCAAATGAGGACAATAACACTTGAGTTGCACAAATGATATATGAGTATTTATGGATTTGATTAACCAGGGTGGCCCGAATTATTAAATCCGGATAAGAATGTAAATATAAGATAAGACGAATGAAAACGATGTCGTAAATGCCATGGAGACCGTATATCGTATTATATGTCGTAAATAGGCTATTACAGTGGTTTGCTAGGATGAACTATGTAAGAATGATATAATGTCCCTTAATTGGATAAAGGGAGGACCTTTTATACAAGCCATGGCCTCCTAACTGTCTTCCTGAATCGGGGGAAGCGGTTACCCCCGCCTTGACCGCGCCCGGTCCGGAGACCGGGCAACGCGGCGGAGGTCGGCCGCGAGCTTAGGCCGACCTCCAGCCGAGCTCGATCCGACCTCCAGCTAACCTCGTGCTAAGACCTCGCACCGTGGCGGGTGCCGAGGTCTCGTACCGGGGCAGGTACGTGGCACCGCCCTGGGGCCTCGTTCTTGCTCCATGCTCCCAGGTCAGTTTGGGCCGATTTATAATATATCCATCACCAGTCCCCCACTCTTCGAGTTGCTACTTGTCAGCGAAGGAGAGTAGATGCTCCGTCCGACCCGCCAAAAATGTTGACCTCCTGGCGTCCGCGTCCGAGGCCCACGGGTGTGCGTACGGAGACACACCTCTTGCGATAAGGTTAGAACTTTAATACGAGCAGGGCTTCTTCATATGTTATGACTCATATGTGGTAGAATCCCAATAGGTCTTTTCTTCATATACTTGGTGATTTGAATATCAAACTGTGCATTCTAGTTGCTGAGGCCTCGGCATGGTGCTGGTGTGGCGGCGAGAGGTAGGCCACGGCCTCACAGGCCGGGGTCCATTGCTGACCTCTGGCCGACCCCTCAAGCCAGTCTTGCCGACCTCGGCCTCAGCTCGAGGCCGGGCTCCTATTGGTTTTGTGTATGTATTTTTTTTTTCTTTTGATGACTACTCCACTCGAGGTTGGTACGCGAGGTCGGGTCCCGCGGCCCCCTTCGGGTGCGATAGCCGCTCCGACCTAGCTCCTTGGGCCTAGGTACTTGGGCTCTTCCGTCGGGGTTTCCTTAGCCGCTCTCTAAGCACCTGGGGACCGCCTAGGGCGCCTAGATGGCCCAGGCGGGCGCCTAGGGAACCTATGTGGCCGACCGCCTATCGCCTAGGCGCGATTTTTACAACACTGGCTCCGTCCTAGCTCTTTGAGCCTAGGTACTTGGGCTCTTCCGTCGGGGTTGGTGTAACACCCCACTTTTCTTAAACTTAATTAACAAACTAAACCTTTAAAGATAAACTAAAGCAGTGGATTAAACTTACTAAACAACTAAGTAAAGGTGTCACCGCCACAATCACCCTTCACGGTGATTGCACAGGCTACGGATAAAACAAACTAATCATTAAACTCTCGCTAACATTCAAACAACTAGGGGATAAGACCCCGGTGTCCAGCACCATCAAAAGGTTAAGTAATATCTAAACATCAAAGTATACAAGATTCTACACTAGAATCTAACATCTGCAAATCTACGCACTAAACTAACTCGTGCGCGCTTAAACACTAGGCCCACCTGAAAGGGGTTAACAAACAACAAGTACAAAAAAAACCCGTTAGCACAAAGCTAAGTATAACTGTAGCACCTCGTGTTACGGCCTCCGTACCCGGACTAAATATGAAATTAATTCCATTAATATATAATTAAAAGGGATTTAATCAGACTAGAATTCCCATTAATTAATTAGTATGGTCCACAATGGATCATGGACCCTTATCCCTAACCAAGTCCTTAATTCTACTAGGAATAGGAAAGATGGGCCTTTACTATTCAGATTCTAGTTAGGGCTCCTGAATCTATATATAGGGGATTATAGAGCATTTAGAAACCTACCGCAATTAATTCTGCCACGCGAGGTATTCCCCGAGGAAGCCTAGCAAAGGAATTCCCCACCAACGAACTTAGATGAATCCATCAAAGAGAGAGAGAGAGAGAGAGAGAGAGAGAGAGAGAGATCTTAGAGAAAAACCTTAGTAGCCAAGGATATTGATTAAGGCTAAGAGGTAAACCATGTCTTACAAAACCTATTTTCCTCGCTATATCTTATTCATTGGGTCTTTGATAATTGTATGTGTAATTCTGTAATTGAGTCTTGTTAGAGCCTTGCCTAGGGTTTATATTGTGTTTATTTGATAATCTTGATGTTCTTGATATTGTGATTGATTATATGTATGATCTGGTATTTTAATTATGTCTAGAGCTCGTCCCTAGGGTTTGTATCGTGAATCTCGTTGTTGTGATGTTCTTGGTATATTTGGGTGGGATTATGCATGATTGGGCGTTGAGTCTAGCCTAGGATTTATGTTTAGGACTTTGCATATAGTTTTCTTGATGTTCTTGAGGTTTCGGATGCTCCTGAACTGTTATTTAATTGATGTTGAGTCTTGGCGTGCTTAGGAATCGTGTTAGAATGTATTTGGAATGATTCTTGGTTTAATTCCCGTTAATTGAATCCGTGGTATTGTTGTTGTGTGTTGGAATGTGTCTGGACATGGTTTTGGGTTCGAAGAGAGATCCCGGGACCGAAAAGTTGCATGTGTATCAGTGGGGGTGGGTTGGGGGATGAACACCCGCCACTTACTCGTTGCCCGTTGCCCTATTTCCAGCGGGCGGGCAGTCTCTTTTAAATGAAAGCCAAGTTAATTAGTTCAAACAACTTAAAATTCTCTTACTCCACACCTCGGATTAATTAAGGGATTAAATTCGTGCCTTCTACAATCTACGATTCCCAAAACCAAGCACTCGGTGAAACCGAAGGGTACGACTAGAAAGCCTAATCCGAACGCTTGCTACCCTGGGACGAACGAACACTAAAGGGACTAATATAACCAATAAGAATTAAACCCTACACCTCCCCACTTACAAGACCAAGTTCCTAACCACTAAGACACAAGTGTTTCTTGAAATCTCAAGGGAACACAACCTTCTTAATCCCCTCCAAATCCCTAAAACCCACAAAATCCCCAAATCAAAAACCCTTATTCTTCTTCTTCCTCCCACTTTCTACCTCTCCCTCTCCCTTTCTCTCTCGACAAACGCCGCAGCCCACCACCAAGGCCCCAGCCACCTGCCGTCGCGCCACCATCGACAACCCAGCAACCGCCGGCCAACGCCTGTCGGAGACCCGCTGCCTCCGTTCCCCACCGCATCGCCGGCCACCTGGACAGAACGCCGCCACCACCGCCGTATCGCGCCAACCACGAAGACACCGCCCTTCATCGCAGCTGCAAACTGACGCCACGCCACCGCCGCCTCACCAACCGGCGTGATATCGGAACCCCACCATCGACGCCGCAACGCACCACCGCCAAGCTCGTCGGAAAAGCCTCACCGGAAAACCCAAACCTGCACCGTTGCTGCCCCCTAAAATCCTACGATGTCGAAGAAGTCCACCAATGCCCGAGTCCCAGAGTGGAACAGTGCCGACTACATGGTGTTGGGAGGTAAAGCACTTGAACCCGACCAATTCTCTCTGGAGTTGGTTGATATGCTTAAATTTCAAGGCCTTTTGGATACTTACCTCATGATAAAAAGGGATACATACCCCGAGCTGGTAAAGGAATTCTATTGCAACTTGGTAGCTGCCAAACACGGGGACAAATTAGAGATCACCTCCAAAGTCCGGGGCAAGGAAATAGTGCTAACCGAGGCCCGTCTGGCCAAGCTCCTGAAATTGACCTCCACGGGTGTGTCAGATTATGACCGAAAGGCATGGGTTAATACTCGAGACGTGGGGTACGAGGATTACCTTTGTTATTTGCTGGGGAGAGAAGGCAATTTCACTTCGGCCACGAGGCCAATTAAGAAACTGTTAACCGCCGAGCAAAAAACTGCTAGTCAAGATTGTGTCTGACAGCTTGTTGCCCACTAACAACAAGAGCAAGGATGTGGGAAACTTGGAATGCACCTTTACCTATTTTCTTAAGCATAAGGTCAAGTTCAATTTACCCGCTCTTATGTTGAAACACATGGAGTTCTGTAAATTTAGCAACCGACTCAGTTTACCCTACGGGATGATCCTAAGTTGGATCATGGAAAATAAGGGAGTAGACATAAGTCGGACTAAGGCCAGACCCATGAGTGGGATGGTTTTCAATTCCCAAAACCTCCGCCGCAACGACATCTACCATGTCGGAGAGGGATAGTACATCACCCTCGAAGAAGTTTGTCTGAAGCCCCCGGATAAGCAACGAGTACTTGTAGATTAGTTGGGTATCTCAAACAAGAAAATGAGATGGGCAATGCAAGAAAACGAGGAGCAGGAAGAAGAAAGCGAGCCTAGCCAACCTGAACCCACACAGGGAAGGGGAAACACGGATGACCGAGACGAGAGGTCCACCAACGAGCGCATCCTTCCGCAGCTCATGGATGAGGGATTTTCGTGGATCATGGATGAACTGGATCATGGATGAGGGATTTTCGTCCTTGATTCTCGCGACGAGCTCTTTGGACAGGAGAGTGGCGGCAATCGAGACCATGTTTGGCGCACATGGAGCTTTAAGCTCGGGAACATGAAACCAAGGTATACTCGAATCTCGATCCTTACTTATCTCCTGACCTAGTCGACCCCCCACCCTACACTTGTTAGATAACAAACATGAGCTAAATTTCCCTAAAAAGACCAAACTACGTGACACCTAGGAACGAGGGGAGTGATCTGTGTCTGAGCTTCGGGGACGAAGCACCTTGTAGGGGGGGGGGGGGGAGGATGTAACACCCCGTGTTACGGTCTCCGTACCCGGACTAAATATGAAATTAATTCTGTTAACATATAATTAGAAGGGATTTAATCGGACTAGAATTCCCATTAATTAATTAGTACGGTTCACAATGGATCATGGACCCTTATCCCAAACGAAGTCCCTAATTCTACTAGGAATAGGAAAGATGTGCCTTTACTATTCAGATTCTAGTTAGGGCTCCTGAATCTATATACAGGGGATTAGAGAGCATTTAGAAACCTACCACAATTAATTCTGCCACGCGAGGTATTCCCTAAGGAAGCCTAGCAAAGGAATTCTCCACCAACGAACTTAGAGGAATCCATCAGAGAGAGAGATCTTAGAGAAAAACCTTAGTAGCCAAGGATATTGATTAAGGCTAAGAGGTAAACCATGTCTTACAAAACCTATTTTCCTCGCTATATCTTATTCATTGGCTTTTTGATAATTGTATGTGTAATTCTATGTTTGAGCCTTGATAGAGCCTTGCCTAGGGTTTATATTGCGTTTATTTGATAATCTTGATGTTCTTGATATTGTGATTGATTATATGTATGATATTGTATTTTAATTTTGTCTAGAGCTCGTCCCTAGGGTTTGTATCGTGAATCTCGTTGTTGTGATGTTCTTTGTATATTTGGGGGGGATTATGCATGATCGGGCGTTGAGTCGAGCCTAGGATTTATCTTTAGGACTTTGCATATAGTTTTCTTGATGTTCTTGAGGTTCCGGATGTTCCTGTACCGTTATTTAATTGATGTTGAGTCTTGGCATGCTTAGGAATCGTGTTTGTAACACCCCAGATTTTCAAGACTTTTAAAACTTATATAATAAGAATAGAATCTCATAAAATCCCAAAATACGATACAAGAGTACGGGGTGCTATGCCACACCTGAGCTGGAGAACTCAGATGCACAAGCTAACTAACTAAATTCCGTAATAATGTAAATGGCACGCAGGCCGAAAGGGAAACTATCTACACTACGCCTCGAATCTCTAGCGCGCTCCGGTGTCTACTCATCAGTGCCTGAAAGCCAAATATATCTGTTCAGCGAGAGATGCTGGTAACCCACTCCAACGCGTTGAAATACAATACATATATATATATATATATATATATATATATATATATATATATATATATATATATATATATATATATATATAGAACAAATTGCACTTTTGGTCCTGTGAGTAGTATGGTACTGGCAATTTGAGTACGTGACTTTCAAAACTCCCAATTTAAACCTTTAACTATGCAATTTTTGGCACATTTAGTCCTCCGGGCCAAATTGCCGGCCAATTTTGGCCGGAAAAATTAAAACTATTTTTAATTAATAAATTATGAGGACAATTTGGTCATTTTAAAGTCTTCTTCTTGACCGGAGCTCCATTTTCTTTACTGAGTTTTTACTCACTCAATCAACTTAATGCCACACTTCTCTCTCCCTTCTTCTCATCACTGAAATGATATGCCGGCGCAATGGCGGAGTGAAAAGAACAAGATCAGGGTTGTGTTCAAGCTGCAGTTTTAAATCTCTGGTGGATGTACTTTGTAGGGGTCCTTGAAAGCCGGAGTTGTTGGAGAGGCTTCCATTGATCTTTCGAGTTATGCAGAGGCAACCAAGGTTTCCTATGTGTCTCTTCCCCTCAAAAATTCGAAATCTGGGGCCATATTGCACGTAAATCTAAAATCCCTCTCCCTTCTTCTCATCACTGAAATGATATGCCTTTCTTCGCTTGTTATAATATCATCAATGGTTTGGTATTGAGCTCTTATTTAGGTATCGATAAAGAGGGTTCAGGATTCTACAGTCCAGAGGTGCTGGTCAATTTCAAACTCTCGATGCAGCTGTTTCTTTAGGAATTCGATTTGAGTGTTTAATCCTGAATCACGTTTTTCTTCTCTGTTTTTCAGTACCATTGTAGAAAGTGAACATGCATAACTTAACCTTCAGGATAGGAAGTTTAAGCCTCAATTTAGCAATGTGGATATGGACGTTTTTCTTCTCTGTTTTTCTTCTCCGTTTCACCGTCTTCTTCATCGAAAAAATCGGGAGATTTAACATCCAGGTCGTCAGATTCATCATGATGTCGTTATTCATGGCGATCATCGGAGTCAAGTACGATTACCTCAAGGATCCGGAGAATCGATGGACGTTCGCGACGCTTTACGGGCTGACGTTTTTCTTCGCGATCCTGAGAATCGATGTCGTTATTCATGGCGACGCCCTTAGTGAAGAAGAAGACTTTAAAATGACCAAATTGTCCTCATAATTTATTAATTAAAAATAGTTTTAATTTTTCCGGCCAAAATTGGTCGGCAATTTGGCCCGGAGGACTAAATGTGCCAAAAATTGCATAGTTAAAGGTTCAAATTGGGAGTTTTGAAAGTCACGTACTCAAATTGCCAGTACCATACTACTCACAGGACCAAAAGTGCAATTTGTTCTATATATATATATATATATATATATATATATATATATATATATATATATATATATATATATATATATATATATATATATATATATACGAAAACCATTTTGAACATGAAGATATATCCTACGAACTCTAGCCTTTAAAACAGGGATAGACTCAACAGATAGGGCTAAACACAGACAGCAGTTATACCAAGCATATACAGTTTACAACAGGCAAGACAGATAAGATAAGGACAATTAATAATCATAACCCAACATATACGATTCCCAATATGAATCCCATAGTCACATCCCCAAGGCACTCATAACAACAACTCCTCCATATCTCATCACATAGCACACTTTGTTGGCGCCACAGGACCAATCGCATGCCCATACATGAGGGTCAGCGCATATAGCTCTGACACGGCCCCGCAGCACCCTGCCCCGTATCGCAACACGGAGGGGTCGATCGCAACCGACCGATGAACCGTAGCTCTTCATAGTTTGATCGCAACCAAACAGTGGACCGCAGCCCAAGAGTATGTCATCTGACCGCAGCTAGGAAATATGAACCGCAGCTCGTGTAGAAACGTTTGATCGCAACCAAACGGTGGAACGCAGCCCGAGAGTGTAAATCTGACTGCAGCCAGCTTTTGAACCGCAGCTCAGGAATAACCAATCCGATCGCAACCGAATTGGGGTTTCATGCACACATAACACATAGCAAGCACATGCAACCCACATAATCACAATGGGAAGGGGGAGAAAACGTATAACAAAACCTATGCGTGACCCTTCACATACTAAGAATAATCCTAAGGGGTTCATACTTCTTTCACCTAGGTCAACGGGATACCAATTCAACTAGCATGCAATATATAAGACTCATACAACCTACGAACGGTACCCGAAATATCAAACTAGACATAGGCACGATAGACGGAGTCCAATGGGACACCACGGGGGTCGGGGGAACATCAAACGGGGAAGCCAAAATCCCAAATTGGGTGCAAACCAGCGGGTAGCCGGTGGGTGAGGCATCACCCGCTGGCGGCAGCTAATCTGGGCAGCGGGTGCCCGGTGGGCAGCTGCCCGCTGCCGGCGTTGCCCAAGAAGGCCGCGGGTAGGTGGCGGGTCCCCTACCCCCACCTACCCCCCACCGACTCTTTTTCATCAAGAACGCCGCGGGAACCTTTGTGGAACCCGAAACCATGCTTAGACACTTTCAAACGCAATTGATAACGCACGCAGACATATGGCACATAACCTATCATGCTTTTCAAAACATAATCAATCACCCAATCATGTGAATTCCCACCCAATATACCAAGAATAATTCATACGATACAACCTAGGGTTCTAATCATTTTTAAATCAACAAGGACACAATTCATCTTCTAATATCAAGATTCGGTAAGAATATCACATAAACATCGAGAACATCCTACAATCATCAAGGACATCATATAATCATCAAGAACGTCATATAATCATCAAGAACACCATAATTATCAAGAACCTTTCATCATCAAGATCACCCATGGAATCATCCCATCAATCATCAATAATAATATCACAAATCATCAATACACAATAACAGGGGGAAATCCTAAGAGGGAAATCATAGCTATGAAAATAGGTTTTGTTGAGACATGGGTTACCTTTTAGCCTTAATTAATTCCTTGGCTATGAAGGGTCTTTCTTGAAGCTTTCTTCTTTCTTGATTTCTCTTAGGGGAATTCTTGGAACTTCTTGTGTGGTGGGGGATTATTGTGGTGGGGGGGTTCTAGGTGCCTCTTGAGTCTCCTATTTATATATTTAGGAGTCCTGATTATGAACTAATATTATAGGCTTGCTAATTCTATTCCTTTTGGGACTAAGGATTGGGTTTAGGGATAAGGGCCCATGGACTATGGTGGGCCTTTCCTAATTAATTATTGTGATTTAATTCTTTCTTTTGGGTAATTTGTTAAATTATTAATTGGTTTTAGGGATCGTAACACGGGGTGTTATAGTGTTAGAACGTATTTGGAATGATTCTTGGTTTAATTCCCGTTAATTGAATCCGTGGTATTGTTGTTGTGTGTTAGAATGTGTCTGGACATGGTTTTGGGTTCCACGAGAGATCCCGAGACCGAAATGTTGCATGTGTATCAGTGAGGGGTAGGTGGGGGGATGAACAGCCGCCACCTACCCGCTGCCCGTTGCCCTCTTTCCAGCGGGCAACCGGCGGGCCCGCCGCGTTCGGGTGGTCCTCCACCCGCCCCCCACCCGCTGGAAAATTGGTGTGGGTCATGATGTTTTCCCCCGTTTGTTGTTTCCCCATGTCCCGTTATGTCCCGTTGTACCGTGTTGGTCGTGAATGAGTCTCGTTTGATGTTTTGAATACTGTTCTAGGAGTCTATGTGTAGTATGTGTCGTTGTTGTTGATTGATTATGTATTGATTGGTTGAATGATGATGAGTATCGTGGTCATTGCGCAATGACTGGTGTGACTAATGATGTTGATGATGATGATGAGATTGTGATTGGTCGAAATGAATTGCTGGTAGATGACACTGGGAAATGAATTGCCCAGTCATTGTACTAAAGGTACAGACCTAGCGGTTACTGTGCTGAAGGCACAAACCCACCTTCGACTAGCTTGCCTTTGAGCATGGGTCAAGTTATAAGTGCTGCGGTGCCATGTCGGGGCTATATGTGCTGACCCCTTGGTATTGGTACTAGAGGTACTAGAGTTCGTAGGATATATCTTCATGTTCCCGGTCTCCGGGCTGGGATAGTTGCGCCCATTCTTAACCAGTTCCGGAAGGGTTCGCTCATGCTGGAGGGAGCGGTCTCCCACTTCCGTTACTCCTTCTTTCGGGTTTGTCCCTAAATTCCCCGTTTGGTAGAAGTTGGCATTACTGGTGCAGGCTTCGTTGGGTGTGCGGGGTTTGCTTACAATTAGGGCTTTCTGGGTTTCGTAGTTGTGGTCTGTCACAGACTTCTTTATCTTGGTTGTCTCTGTAGGATCTAATTCAGGCGCGAAACGAGCCAGCTGGAGGGATCGTTTGTGGTATTCCCTGATGGTGGTCATCCCTTGTTTTAGGTGGAGGATTTTCCTCGTACATGGTTGCCCTTACAGGTGCGGGGTGGAATCGTCCCCGTAGCCGTGCCCCTAGGCACTCCTAGTTGAACCCCTGGTTGTTGCAGATAAGTGGGTTCTTCGTGGATTTATCAAAGATCAGCCTCGTGTCTTGAAGTGGAATGAGGCTATCCCTACGCGGCGTTCCTCTGGGTATTCCACTAACCCAAGGACTTTGTTGAAGGTTCGGGTTCATTCTTCGAGGAGTGTGGGATCCTTGACTGTCTTCTTGTTGGCGCCATGCTGCTGGTTTTCAGGGTCAATATTTATTGTATCGATGAGTCAGTGTGCTGCACACTTACCTTGGTGTGGTAAGCGTAGGGGGAAGTTATTTTAAGGTAGAGAGGGATAAGGTGAGGGGAGGTTACGTGTAGGTTTCACAATCTCACCGCGCGTCCTAAGATTCCTGAATCCTATGTTCCTAAGTACCTAGAGTTCAAGCCTAATGTCCTAAAGTCCGGTCTTAAGAGTCTTATCCTAGGGTCAAACTTAGGCTCTAATACCAACTGTAACACCCCAGATTTTCAAGACTTTTAAAACTTATATAATAAAGATAAAATCTTATTAAATCCCAAAATACGATACAAAGAGTACGGGGTGCTATGCCACACCCGAGCTACAAAACTCGGGTGCACAAGCTAAATTCTAAAACCTCAATCAGTATCAATACTAAATCATGGCACGCAGGCCGAAAGGGAAAACTATCTAAGCTATGCCCCAAGCTTCTAGCGCGCTCCAGTGATCTACTCGTCTGTGCCTGAAAGCCAAATATATCTGTTCAGCGAGAGATGCTGGTAACCCACTCCAACGCGTTGAAATACAATACATACATATATCTATATATGTATATATATATATATATATATATATATATATATATATATATATATATATATATATATATATATATATATATAGATATACGAAAACCATTTTGAACATGAAGATATATCCTACGAACTCTAGCTTTTAAAACAGGGATAGACTCAACAGATAGGGCTAAGCACAGACAGCAGTTATACCAAGAATATACAGTTTACAACAGGCAAGACAGATAAGATAAGCACAATTAATAATCATAACCCAACATATACGATCCCAGGTACAAATCTCATAGTCTCATCCCCAAGATACTCATAACAACAACTCATCCATACTTCATCACATAGCACACTTTGTTGGCGCCACAGGACCAATCGCAAGCCTATACATGAGGGTCAGCGCATATAGCTCTGACACGGCCCCGCAGCACCCTGCCCCATCTCACACTACGGAGGGGTCGATCGCAACCGACCGATGAGCCGCAGCTCTATATAATATTTATATACCTGACCGGTCTTTACCAGCCTGGTTAACAGTTGGGATGGTTCTCAACCCATTCAACTGCCCGTATAGTGGACCTTTGTCCTATATAATATTTATATACCTGACCGGTCTCTACCAGCCTGGTTAACAGTTGGGATGGTTCTCAACCCATTCAACTGCCCGTATAGTGGACCTTAGTCCTATATATTATTTATATACCTGACCGGTCTCTACCAGCCTGGTTAACAGCCGGTATGGTTCTCAGCCCATCCGACTGCCCGTATAGCCCGATTGGTCTCAACCAAATCGGGGTAACATGCACACATAACACATAGCAAGCACATGCAACCCACCTTAACACATTGGGAAAGGGGGAGAAAACGTATAACAAAACCTATGCGTGATCCTTCACATACTAAGAATAGTCCTAAGGGGTTCATACTTCTTTCACCTAGGTCAACGGGATACCAATTCAATTAGCATGCAATATATAAGACTCATACAACCTACGAACGGTACCCGAAATATCAAACTAGACATAGGCACGATAGACGGAGTCCGTTGGGACACCACGGGGGTCGGGGGAACATCAAACGGGGAAGCCAAAATCCCAAAGTGGGGTCCAAACCAGCGGGTAGCCGGTGGGTGAGGGATCACCCACCGGCTGCCCGCCGGCGGTAGCTAATCCGGGCAGCGGGTGCCCGGCGGGCAGCTGCCCGCTGCCGGCGTTGCCCAAGAAGGCCGCGGGTAGGTGGCGGGTCCCCTACCCCCACCTACCCCCACTGACTCTTTTTCACCAAAAACGCCCCGGGAACCTTTGTGGAACCCAAAATCATGCTTAGACACTTTCAAATACAATTGATAACACACGCAGACAATTAACGGGTCAAAGATCGAGAAACATATGTCACATAACCTATCATGCTTTCCTAAACATAATCAACATCCAATCATGCAAATTCCCACCCAATATACCAAGAATAATTCCATACGATACAACCTAGGGTTCTAATCATTTTTAAATCAACAAGGACACAATTCATCTTCCAATATCAAGATTCGGTAAGAATATCATATAAACATCAAGAACATCCTACAATCATCAAGAACATCATATAATCATCAGGAACGTCATATAATCTTCAAGAACACCATAATTATCAAGAACCTTTTATCATCAAATCACCCATGGAATTATCCCATCAATCATCAATAATAATATCACAAATCATCAATACACAATAATATGGGGAAATCCTACGGGGGAAATCATAGCTATGAAAATAGGTTTTGTTGAGACATGGGTTACCTCTTAGCCTTAATTAATTCCTTGGCTATGAAGGGTCTTTCTTTAAGGTTTATTCTTTCTTGATTTCTCCTAAGGGGATTCTTGGAACTTATTGTGTGGTGAGAGATTATGGTGGTGAAAGATCTAGGTGCCTCCTATATCCCTATTTATATATTTAAGACTCCTAATTAGGGTCTGAATGGTATGGGTTCACTAATTCTATTCCTTATAGGACTAAGGGCTTATTTTAGGGATAAGGGTCCATGGTCCATAGTGGACCATATTAATTAATTGAAGGGAATCCTAATCGTAGTCTGAATAGTAAAAGGCCTACTTCCTTTATTCCTAATAGATAACTAGGTCTAGGATTCCTAATTAGAATCTGAATAGTAAAGGGTTTACTTTCTTTATTCCTAATAGGCTTAAGACTCTAATTAGGCAAGGGTCCACGGTTCATGGTGGACCTTATTAATTAATTAAAGGAAACCTAACCGAGTTAAATCATATTTAATTATTATTAACGGGATTAATTAAATAATTAATCCGGGATTGAAGGCCATAACACGGGGTGTTACAGGGAGCCACAAGGTTGGAACTTGGTATAAGGTTGGAAGATGGATTGTGTGCCTTGATGGTTACTTGTTAATTGATTGTCTTTGAATGCCCGTGTTGTCTCTATTTGCTATTTATGAACTTATTTGTCTATTATGTCTTGTGTCGTATTCTTAGGACGCATGCCAGTCTTTATGATTGTTCTATAGTGTCAAGTCTGTTGTTGTGTCTTGGGTCTTGATTCGGGATTTAAATTAGAGTCTCGTAAGTTATCTATGCATTCCAGTTTCAAAATGATTTCCTTATATCTACCTATATTGTACTTAACGCGTTGGAGTGGGTTACCAGCATTATTCGCTGACGGTTGTTACACCGCATGTTTTTCAGGTACAGATTAGTAGCTTGGAGTGCGCTAGTTGGATCCCCCAGAACTAGTCTAGATAGTCTTAGATTCAGTTAGTCGGCCTGCGTGCCTTGATTTGTACTCAATGATGGATTTATGGATTTATGTTTGGTTAGCTAGTATAGCCTGTGCATCTAAGTTCTCCAGCTTAGATGTGGCATAGTACCCCAACTATTATGTTTCGTTTATGCTCTGTTTGGGATTTAATAATAGATTTGTCTTTATTTTATAAGCTTTTAAGGCTTTAAAAATTAGGGGTGTTACAATAACGCCACTCAACCCTGTAAAGTAATATAGTATATACTTTTGGAAAGCAGTAGTTTCACAATCTTAGATCAAGCAAACTTAAACACTTAAACTCTACTTTGGCATTAACTTCTACATGCTTGCATCCTAATTAACAAACAGGCATACTTGCACAAGTAAATAACTTAACAACAAGTTCATGCTTTCCTATACTCCTCTAATCAACAATCTCATATCAAGACATAACTCGGCAATCAAAACTTAAGCTCAACACGTACTCAATAGGCAGTCTTAGCGCAATCATATCTTCTATAAACAACTCATAAATAATCTCATGCTATCATATAATTCATAAGGCAATCTCAGGCTATCAAATACTAATCATGCAATCTCGTGCAAGACATATAACTCATAAGCAATCTCATGCTATCAAATACTAATCATGCAATCTCGTGCAAGACATAACTCATAAGCAATCTCATGCCTTCAAATACTAATCATGCAATCTCGTACAAGACATAACTCATAAGCAATCTCATGCTATCAAATACTAATCATGCAATCTCGTGCAAGAAATAACTCATAAGAAATCTCATGCTATCAAATACTAATCATGCAATCTCGTGCAAGACATAACTCATAAGCAATCTCATGCTATCAAATACTAATCATGCAATCTCGTGCAAGACATAACTCATAAGCAATCTCATGCTATCAAATACTAATCATGCAATCTCGTGAAAGACATATAATCATACAATATGATGCTATAGTGTAAGTTTAGATAGATATACATATACTGTGACAACCCAAAATTTAATTTTCTAAATCCAATTTTTAGAAATTCCAAAATAACCATTATCGCTCCATTAAAATTTTTTGCGATCAATTGGTGTTTGAATAAATTATTTTGAACACATTTTTAATTAATTCAACAACGAAACTTCTTTTAAATCCAAAATCCTAAATTTTCGGGTACTTCGCGTACCAAGTTTTAAATTGAGAAACCAATCTGAGTGAGACCGGGAGAATTCAGAGAAGCCTTAATCAAGTGTTCATCTAGAAAACTTTTTCAGAAAATTCCTTTTCAACCCCAAAGTATTTTAAATTGCAATTCTAGCCCTTGGTCCATGGAGCATGGTAGACCACTAGACATCCAAAACTCTCCCTGATTCATCTCTAAGCCAATGGAAATTACAATTTTGCCATCAACTAATCATATGGAATCAACCTAGGATTTTGTGCTCCTATAAATAGAACCCTTATCAGACAATTGCCTCTTTGATTCCACTCCTTGCTTCCCATATCTCAGCTTTGCAAATTCAAGAGACAACATAGTAAGCTTCTTCATCATTCTCCATTCAATCATAGCCTTCCATTTCTCTTAAGGTTTCTTCCTTCTCTGAGAACTTGATAGTAAGTTGATGTGTGGTTTGTTTGAGATGTTTAAGAGGTGAAGGAGGGTGTAGCTAGCTTGGGAAGAGGGGGAATCCAAGCAAGAAGAAGAAGTCTACAAAGGTATAACCCCATGGACTCCCTTTTTAATCTTTGGCTCTGTGAAGCCCTGTTTCTTGTGTAGAAATGAGTAGAAATGGTAGATTTTTGTTGTGTTTGAGCTAGGAAGTTATCTACCGAGATACCGAGTGACAAGGGCCCGTGACCTCTGGCTCGAAACGGCACGTAGCTGAGCCACAAGGGTTCGACCACTACACAGAAACAACTCAGGGACCAAGTGTAACACCCCGTGTTACGACCCCTAAAACCAATTAATCATTTAACCAATTATCCAAAGAAAGAATTAAATTACAATAATTTATCTGGAAAAGGCCCACCATAGTCCGTGGGCCCTCATCTCTAAATCCAACCCCTAGTCCTAAAAGGAGTAGAGTTAGCAAGCCTATAGTATTTGGGCCCTAATTAGGACTCTTAGATATATAAATAAGGGACATAAGGAGGCACCTAGAACCCCCACCACAATAATCCCCCACCACACAAGAAGTTCCAAGAATTCCCCTAGGAGAAATCAAGAAAGACGAAAGCTTCAAGAAAGACCCTTCATAGCCAAGGAATTAATTAAGGCTAAAAGGTAACCCATGTCTCAACAAAACCTATTTTCATAGCTATGATTCCCCTCTTAGGATTTCCCCCATATTCTTGTGTGTTGATGATTCGTTATAATGATATTGATAATTGGTGTTATGATTCCATGGGTGATCTTGATGATAAGAGGTTCTTGATGATTATGTGGTGTTCTTGATATTCTTGATTACTGTATGATGCTCTTGATGTTTATGTGATATTCATACCGAATCTTGATATTAGAAGATGAATTATGATCTTGTTGAAATAAAAGTAATTAGAACCCTAGGTTGTATCGGGAAACTCGTATGGTGTTGTTCTTGGTATATTGGGTGGGAATTCGTATGTTTGGGTGTTGATTATGTTTAGAAAAGCATGATAGGTTATGTGCCATATGTTCTCGCTTTTGGATCCGTTAATCGTCTACGTGTTGTTGTCAATTGCGTTTGAAAGTATCTAAGCATGGTTTCGGGTTCCACAATGGTTCCCGGGGCGTTTTCTGTGACAAAAGAGTCAGTGGGGGGTAGGGGACCCGCCACCTACCCGCGGCCTATGATGGTAACGCCGGCAGCGGGCAACCGGCGGGCGGGCAGCTGCCCGCCGGGCACCCGCTGCCGCCGGCGGGTGACCCCTCACCCACCGGCTACCCGCTGGATTTCACCCCACCTTGGGATTTTGGCTTCCCCGTTTGATGTTCCCCCGACCCCCGTGGTGTCCCAACGAACCCCGTCTATCGTGCCTAAGTCTAGTTTGATGTTTCAGGTACCGTTCGTAGGATAAATGAGTCTTATATATATCGCATGCTAGTGGAATTGGTATCCCGTTGGCCTAGGTGGAAGAAGTATGAACCCCTTAGGATTACTCCTAGTTTGTGGATGACCACGCATAGGTTTCATTATACGTTTTCTCCCCTTGCCAATGTGTTAATGTGGGTTGCATGTGCTTGCTATGTGTTATGTGTGCATGATACCCCAATTCAGTTGCGATTGAATTGGTTATTCCTGAGCTGCGGTTCAGAAGCTGGCTGCGGTCAGATTACACTCTCGGGCTGCGGTCCACCGTTTGGTTGCGATCAAACGTTTCTACATGAGCTGCGGTTCATATTTCCTGGCTGCGGTCAGATGACATACTCTTGGCTGCGGTGCACTGTTTGGTTGCGATCAAACTATGATGAGCTGCGGTTCATCGGTCGGTTGCGATCGACCCCTCCGTGTTGCGATACGGGGCAGGGTGCTGCGGGGCCGTGTTAGAGCTATATGCGCTGACCCTCATGTATGGGCATGCGATTGGTCCTGTGGTGCCAACAAAGTGTGCTATGTGATGAGATATGGATGATTGGGTTGTTATGGAAGCGTGACCCTAGGACACATGCTATTAACTGTATATGTTTGTTTATGACTATTGGCTGTACTTATCTCTGTCTGCCTGTGAATTGTGCATGCTTGAATTATGTCTATTGGTCGTGTCTATCCTTATCTGTCGAGTCTGTTCCCCGTTTGAAAGCTAGAGTCTCTTAGGATATATCTTCATGCTTCAAAATGGTTTTTCGTATATCTATGTATATATCTATATGTATTGTATTTCAACGCGTTGGAGTGGGTTGCCAACATCTCTCGCTGAACAGATATATTTGGCTTTCAGGCACAGAAGAGTAGACACTGGAGCGCGCTAGAACCATGAAGCGTAGAAGTAGATAGTTTCCCCTTCGGCCTGCGTGCCATACTTATGCATTTATCTTGTTGAGTATATTAGTTAGTTAGCCTGTGCACCTGAGTTCTCTAGCTCAGGTGTGGCATAGCACCCTGTACTATTTATATTATGTTTTGGGATTTAATGAGAACTTACCTTTATTATATAAGTTTCAAAAGTTTAAAAATTTCGGGGTGTTACAGTTGGTATCAGAGCCTAAGTTTGACCCTAGGATAAGACTCCTAAGACCAGACTTTAGGACATTAGGCTTGAACTCTAGGTATTTAGATTGTGAAACCTACACATAACCCTCCCTCACTTACTTAAAGAACCCCCCCCCCCCCCCCCACCCTCCGCTTATCGCATCAAGGTAAGAATGCAAAATAACATCGACCTATGAACACCAGGATGGCACCAAAAAGGAGACAAACAGGAACACCAAAACTCCCCACTCAGGAATTCTTGACTCAGAATCTACAATGCCTGGCCCAAATTGCCCAGGCACTGAGTACTACCATTCCCCAACCTTTACCAACAAACGAGAACTTGGAAATCCACCACCAAGTCTCGGCGCATCAACCACCCACCTTCTCAGGCAACGAAGACCCCACGATCCTCGAGGAGTGGATCGGAACTTTTGACAAGATATTCCGGGCAACCGAATGCCCAGAAAACCACCAAGTCAGAATAGCCTCCTTCTACCTCAGACACGAGGCCGACACCTGGTGGGCTCACGAGAGACCCACATACGAACAAAGCCCCGAATTCAACTGGGAAACCCTAAAAACACGGCTGCGAGAACAATTCTATCCCGACCATCTAAAAGCCACCATATACAAAGAGTTGCTCCACCTAAAACAAGGGGCAGCCCCGATCACGAAATACTACCAGCAATTCCGCAGACTGGCTTGCCTCACCCCCGAGCTAGTACCCACCGAGATGATCAAGGTCAAGAAGTTCATAACAGGCCTTGATCCCGAACACCAGAAAGCCCTGGCCACACAATAACCGAGGACCCTCGGGGAAGCCTATGCCAAGGCATTCCAACTACAACAAGTAACAGACCAACCCCGGGAGACACACCTGGGGTACAAAAGGAAACCTGAGGGGAATCACACAAATCCCACCCGAGGGCCTAAAAGCTCCAGAACCGTCTCACCCCCCAAGGTCACAACACCGACTACTCAAGGAAGAATCCTCACCCTAAGCAAAGTCAGGATCGGAGACAGCAACATAGTCTCCGGAACCTTCCTAGTACACGCCACCCCCGCCACTATACTATTTGATTCAGGGGCTACCAACTCATTTATAGCAACCGAGTTCGCCATTCAACTCAGCCTTAACGCCAGCACCAAAGTCCAACTCCAGGTCAAGGTGGCCTCTGGCGAAATCATAAAATGCGACCGCATGTACGAGAACGTAATGATCACCATCCAGGGAGTGGACTTTCCCAGCAACTTAATACAGTTCGGACTGGATGGGGTACAAGTGATCTTGGGCATGGACTGGCTAGGGAAATTCCAAGCACAAATCCTGTGCGGAGAACAAAAAGTGGTCCTACGGGGACCGAACGGAAAAAGGGTGTCATACCGCGGGAACTGCCAGGATCCGGGGATCAAACTTATGAACATGATAAAAATGAAGTAGTACCTAAACCAAGGAAGCGAGACCTTCCTATGCTCGGTCGAGAACCTCAACACCAAACCACCCGAACCACAAACCATCCCAGTGGTAAACGAATTCACCGACGTCTTTCCAGACGAAATCCCCGGGGCACCCCCAGCCAGGGAAGTCGAGTTCACCATAGACCTCGTACCTGGCGCTGCCCCGATCTCTAAACCACCCTACAGGCTAGCACCAAAAGAAATGAAGGAACTGAAAACACAACTCCATGAATTACTAGAAAAAGGTTACATCCGCCCCAGCACCTCCCCATGGGGAGCACCGGTACTATTCGTTAAAAAGAAAGATGGGAGCATGCGCCTATGCATCGACTATAGGGAACTTAACCAAGTCACAATAAAGAACAGGTACCCCCTTCCCCGGATAGATGACTTGTTCGACCAACTTAAGGGGGCAGGGGTGTTCTCGAAAATTGACCTAAGATCCGGATATCATCAAATACAAGTGGCCAAACCAGACATTCAGAAAACGGCCTTCCGGACATGTTACGGCCACTATGAATTTACAGTAATGCCCTTCGGACTCACCAATGCACCCGCCATATTCATGGACCTCATGAACCGGGTATTCCGACCCCACCTGGATGACTTCGTCATTGTATTCATTGACGACATCCTAGTCTACTCCCGAAACAAGGAAGAACACGAAAGGCACCTCCGCATAACCTTGCAAACTCTAAGAGAACACCAACTATACGCTAAGTTCTCCAAATGCAAATTCTAGAAAGACAGCGTGGCCTTCCTAGGCCACGTGATAACCAAAGAAGGAATTAAGGTAGACCCCGCCAAGGTCCATGCCGTTAAGGAATGGACCACACCAAGTTCGCTGTTAGAGGTCCGCAGCTTCCTAGGCCTGGCTGGTTACTACAGGAGGTTTGTACCCGACTTTACGAAAATAGCTCAACCTCTCATCAAACTCATGAAAAAGGAGACCCCCTTCCGATGGGACGACAACTGCATCACGGCCTTTCAGGAATTGAAAGATAAACTAACCACGGCACCCGTACTAGCCATTCCCTCCGGGGTGGAAGGATTTGAGGTCTTCAGTGACGCATCCAAAAAGGGGTTGGGGTGCGTGTTAATGCAAAAAGGAAAAGTAATAGCATACGCATCCAGGCAACTCAAAACCCACGAAGAAAATTACCCCACCCATGACCTCGAGCTAGCCGCTATCGTTTTCGCACTGAAAATTTGGAGGCACTACCTATACGGAGTGCAATGCAAGATCTACACAGACCATAAAAGCCTAAAGTACATCTTCACCCAGAAAGACCTAAACATGAGACAACGAAGGTGGCTAGAACTCATAAAAGACTACGACCTAGACATTCAGTACCACGAGGGAAAAGCTAACATTGTGGCAGACGCCCTAAGCAGGAAGGCTAACCACTCCCTCAACGCCACCTGGGTCCTACCCGACCAGCTGTACAAAGACTTCCAGAAGCTGAACTTGGAAATAATAAAGCAAAATCAAACCCACCCCGAGATCCACCTATTCAACACACAAATCATACCCACACTCTTCGAAGAAATCAAAATAGGACAGCAGCAGGATCCGGAACTAGATAAAATACGCCTCGACCTAACCCAAGGGAAAGAAGGACCCTTCAAAATACACGAAGATGGCAGTCTCCGCTACCAAGGTAGGTGGTGCGTGCCCACGATGCATCCCCACTTAAAACAACAAATCTTGGAGGAAGGACACAACGCCCCATACTCGGTGCACCCCGGGGGCGACAAACTATACCAAAAGGTGAAGAGGTCGTTTTGGTGGCCCAACATGAAAAAGGAAGTCGCAGAGTTCGTGGCCAAATGCCTGAACTGCCAAAGGGTGAAGGCCGAACGATGCAAACCCAAGGGACTCGTGCAACCCCTTGAGATACCACAAGGAAAGTGGGATTCCATATCCATAGACTTCGTCGGAGGATTACCCCCAACAAAAACCGGCAAGGATAAAATTTGGGTCATAGTGGACCGACTAACCAAAACGGCGCGATTCATTGCCATGAAGGAGACATGGACAATGACACAACTAGCCCAACCCTACCTAGCCCGAGTGGTGAAATACCACGGAATTCCCCAAAACATTGTGTCCGATAGAGACTCCAGGTTCCTCTCACAATTCTGGAAGTCACTGCAATCGGCCTTGGGAACACAACTAAAACTAAGCACGGCGTTCCACCCCACCACTGACGGCCAAATCGAGAGAACCATTCAGACTCTCGAAGACATGCTGAGGGCCTGTATGTTAGACTTCGAAGGGACATGGGAAGAACACCTAGACCTCATTGAATTCTCGTACAACAACAGCTACCACGCAAGCATCCGTATGGCACCCTACGAAGCCCTATACAGACAAAAATGTAGAACTCCCTTATGTTGGGAGGACATGGCCGACTCGGTGACACTAGGGCCCCAATACCTACAAGACACCATAACCAAGGTCAAACACATCCAAGAAAGGATGAAGGCTGCTCAGGACCGCCAGAAATCCTACGCCGACCAAAAGAGAAAACAAGCCGAATTCAACCCCGGGGATAAGGTTTGGTTGACAATCTCACCCACACGAGGGGTAATGAGATTCGGAAGAAAAGGAAAACTCAGCCCCCGATTTATCGGCCCTTATGAAATCAAGAAAGGGTCGGGAAACTAGCCTACTGCCTCGCTCTATCCATCGAACTAGAAAGAGTACACAACGTATTCCACATATCCCAGCTAAAGAAATACGTGCACGACCCAAGCCACGTGCTACAACCTAAGGTTGTGGACCTCGACGAGTCGCTAGCATACGAAGAAAGACCCGTAAGAATCCTGGACACCAAAACAAGAACCACCCGTCGTCGGGCCATAGAAATGGTAAAAGTCCTCTGGACCAACCATGGGAGCGAAGAAGCAACATGGGAACTCAAGGACACGATGAAGGAACGCTACCCCGAACACTTCACACCAGGTAACCAAGAGGGAGTCTCCCGACAAGAACCAAGCTTCGGGGACGAAGCTTCCCGTTAAGGGGGGAGAGTGTAACACCCCGTGTTACGACCCCTAAAACTAATTAATAATTTAACCAATTATCCAAAGAAAGAATTAAATTACAATAATTAATTTGGAAAAGGCCCACCAGAGTCCGTGGGCCCTCATCTCTAAATCCAACCCCTAGTCCTAAAAGGAGTAGAGTTAGCAAGCCTATAGTATTTGGGCCCTGATTAGAACTCTTAGATATATAGATAAGGGACATAAGGAGGCACCTAGAACCCCCACCACAATAATCCCCCACAACACGAGAAGTTCCAAGAATTCCCCTAGTAGAAATCAAGAAAGAAGAAAGCTTCAAGAAAGACCCTTCATAGCCAAGGAATTAATTAAGGCTAAAAGGTAACCCATGTCTCAACAAAACCTATTTTCATAGCTATGATTCCCCTCTTAGGATTTCCCCCATATTCTTGTGTGTTGATGATTCGTTATAATGATATTGATAATTGGTGTTATGATTCCATGGGTGATCTTGATGATAAGAGGTTCTTGATGATTATGTGGTGTTCTTGATATTCTTGATGACTGTATGATGCTCTTGATGTTTATGTGATATTCCTACCGAATCTTGATATTAGAAGATGAATTGTGATCTTGTTGAAATAAAAGTAATTAGAACCCTAGGTTGTATCGGGAAACTCGTATGGTGTTGTTCTTGGTATATTGGGTGGGAATTCGTATGTTTGGGTGTTGATTATGTTTAGAAAAGCATGATAGGTTATGTGCCATATGTTCTCGCTTTTGGATCCGTTAATCGTCTACGTGTTGTTGTCAATTGCGTTTGAAAGTATCTAAGCATGGTTTCGGGTTCCACAATGGTTCCCGGGGCGTTTTCTGTGATAAAAGAGTCAGTGGGGGGTAGGGGACCCGGCACCTACCCGCGGCCTATGATGGTAACGCCGGCAGCGGGCAACCGGCGAGCGGGCAGCTGCTCGCCGGGCACCCGCCGCCCGGAACGCTGCCGCCGGCGGGTGACCCCTCACCCACCGGCTACCCGCTGGATTTCACCCCACCTTGGGATTTTGGCTTCCCCGTTTGATGTTCCCCCGACCCCCGTGGTGTCCCAACGAACCCCGTCTATCGTGCCTAAGTCTAGTTTGATGTTTCAGGTACCGTTCGTAGGATAAATGAGTCTTATATATAGCGCATGCTAGTGGAATTGGTATCTCGTTGGCCTAGGTGGAAGAAGTATGAACACCTTAGGATTATTCCTAGTTTGTGGATGACCACGCATAGGTTTCATTATACGTTTTCTCCCCTTCCCAATGTGTTAATGTGGGTTGCATGTGCTTGCTATGTGTTATGTGTGCATGATACCCCAATTCAGTTGCGATCGAATTGGTTATTCCTAAGCTGCGGTTCAGAAGCTGGCTGCGGTCAGATTACACTCTCGGGTTGCGGTCCACCGTTTGGTTGCGATCAAACATTTCTACATAAGCTGCGGTTCATATTTCCTGGTTGCGGTCAAAAGACATACTCTTGGGCTGCGGTGCACTGTTTGGTTGCGATCAAACTATGATGAGCTGCGGTTCATCGCTCGGTTGCGATCGACCCCTCCGTGTTGCGATACGGGGCAGGGTGTTGCGGGGCCGTGTCAGAGCTATATGCGCAGACCCTCATGTATGGGCATGCGATTGGTCCTGTGGCGCCAACATAGTGTGCTATGTGATGAGATATGGATGATTGGGTTGTTATGGAAGCGTGACCCTAGGACACATGCTATTAACTGTATATGTTTGTTTATGACTATTGGCTGTACTTATCTCTGTCTGCCTGTGAATTGTGCATGCTTGAATTATGTCTATTGGTCGTGTCTATCCTTATCTGTCGAGTCTGTTCCCCGTTTGAAAGCTAGAGTCTCTTAGGATATATCTTCATGCTTCAAAATGGTTTTTCGTATATCTATGTATATATCTATATGTATTGTATTTCAACGCGTTGGAGTGGGTTGCCAACATCTCTCGCTGAACAGATATATTTGGCTTTCAGGCACAGAAGAGTAGACACTGGAGCGCGCTAGAACCATGAAGCGTAGAAGTAGATAGTTTCCCCTTCGGCCTGCGTGCCATACTTATGCATTTATCTTGTTGAGTATATTAGTTAGTTAGCCTGTACACCTGAGTTCTCTAGCTCAGGTGTGGCATAGCACCCTGTACTATTTATATTATGTTTTGGGATTTAATGAGAACTTACCTTTATTATATAAGTTTCAAAAGTTTAAAAATTTCGGGGTGTTACACCAAGGGACTGGGCTCCTCATGGCCCGCCCCTCTCAAGCCGTCACAATACCGTGCCCTAGGCCCGGATGACCACTGCTCTAGCTAGCGGCCCCCTTGATGGGCCATTGGCTAGGGCCGTTACATTCATCTGGACCGCGCTAGAGATTTGGAGCGTAGAGTAGATAGTTTCCCTTTTGGCCTGCGTGCCATGCTTATGTATTGACATTATTGAGGATTTTAGTTTGTTAGCCTGTGCACATGAGTTCTCTAGCTCAGGTGTGGCATAGCACCCCATACTCTTATGTTATATTTTGGGATTTAATGAGAATTTACCTTTATTATATTCGTCTTAAAAGTTGAAAAATTTCGGGGTGTTACAGTTGGTATCAGAGCCTAAGTTTGACCCTAGGATTAGAACCTTAAGACCAGACTTTAGGACATTAGGCCCGAACGCTAGGAAATTAGGAACATAGGACTCAAGAATCATAGGACATGTGGTCAGATTGTGAAACCTACACGTAACCTCCCCTCACGCCGCCCCTCCCTAAACTAAATAAACCCCTTCGCTTATCATACCGAGGTAAGAGTGCAACCCTCTAAACCGTTATGAACATTGGCTCTATAGGTCAAGCGACATGACACCAAACAGGAGACAATCAAGAACTCCGGAACCTACCACACACAACCCCCTGGCTCAAACCCTACAACAACTCGCCCAAGTCGCCCAAGCACTAGGTGACATAGCTCTCCGCAACAACAGACCACCAACAAACACAAACTCAGAAGTCGCCCGATAGGTTTCAAACCATCGACCACCCACATTCTCAGGAGAAGAAGATCCCGCCATCCTCGAGGAATGGATACGGACCTTCGACAAGATCCTGGGATTGGTAGAATGCCCAGCAAACCTTTGGTGGATCCACGAAGGACCCACTTACAGGCAAGAACCAGGGTTCAACTGGGAAAATGTGAAAACACGCCTGCGAGAACGATTCTACCCAACACACGTAAAAGCCTCTATGCACGAAGAGTTCCTCGATCGGCTACCATCACAGAATACCATAAATGATTCCTCGAACTGGCACGCTTCGCGCCAGAGTTAGTCCCCACAGAATCAACTAAAATAGAAAGGTTTGTATCGGGCCTCAACTTCGAAGCCCGAAAAGCACTAGTAGTAAGCAGTCCCCGGACCCTCAACGAGGCTTACTCCAGTGCTGCCAACCTCTACCAAATCCAACTACTACAACGTGGGGTTCAAGATCAAATTCGAAAATGGAGCACAGGAGGAGGGGCACCACCAATGAAGAAAACGAGAATCGACACCAACACAAGACCAAACAACCCAACCGGACCAAGACCACCCCCAAGAAACAACGAAGCCAATACAGGAGGCTTCCCTTGCCTAAAATGCAACCAAAGCCATAGAGGCAGGGACTGCATGTGGAATCCCTTGCGGTGCTTCAACTGTGGAAAAGAAGGACACAAGGCCTTACAGTGTTTACAACCCTCAAGCTCACGCCCCATGAACATGGGCTAGCAAAGAGGCACAAGCAACCAAGGGAATCATGGTGCCCCCAGAAAAGTATTCATCATGAGCCACACACAAGCCGAACTTGGGGACGAGGGCAACCTCAACGAAGAAAACATAACCCCGGAGGACGAAGATCACACGAATCCACCAGAGGAAAACCAAGAAGAGAAATTCTGTTTAGGATAAACTAAGAAACCCCTTGTAACCACCCTTGTAGTAAAACTACTTGTTTAGCTTAGCCACTTCGGAATCATTTTAAATAAAATCAAAATATTCTAGCGTAAGTAGAGGAAACTAGACAACAACAAACCACAAGGTGGACCAATCAAATCCCCCACCACTAGAAGACAAAAGAAGGAAAAAGATAAGGAACACACAACAAGGAAAACTAGTGTTGTCAATGAGAATGGAACCTTGGACCTCTCACTTATAAATCAAAGTCTTAACCACTAAGCTATAAGTATTTCTTGGATCTTCAAGGGAACACTCCCTTCTTAAACCCCCACAAATCCCTAAAAACCCCAAAACCCCCAAATCAAAAACCCTCCTTCTTCCTCACACCCTCTCTCTCTCACCCCCTCTCTCTCTCTCTTCCTCCGCACCCCCACCCCAAAGCCGACAACACCCCCCACGAACCCGCCGGCCACACGCCCGATCGCCGCCCGCCACGAACCACACCGCTTCGAGACGCCGCCGTCGACGCCCGAAGGCCGCCCACGCCGCGCCCGGCCGTGACCCGCTGCCAAGCGACGCCCACAACGCGCAGAACGCCACCACAGTGCGCCACTCTTCCCCCTCGCCATCCGAACACAGCAGAAACACCGCACCACCACCGGATTCATCGCCGGAGTCTCGCTGGAACCCCACCGGAGACTCGCCGGAAAATCTTCACCACCAAGGAAACTTCGCAATGCCGAAAAAGCCCCTCGGAGTCCGCACCCCGGAATGGAGCAACGCCAACTACACCGTGATCGGAGGTAAAGCCCTCGAACCCGATCAATTCTCTCCGGAATTGGTCGATATGCTCAATCACCAAGGACTTTTGGATACATATCTCACCATTAAAGGGGATACGTACCCCGAATTGGTGAAGGAATTCTATCAACATTTGGTAGCCATTAAACGAGGTGATAAAGTAGAAATCACCACTAAGGTTCGGGGCAAAGAGATCATTCTTTCCGAAGGCCGCTTGGCCAAACTCTTGAAGTTGACCACCACGAGTGTGTTAAACTATGACCGGAAAGGATGGATTGATACCCAAAATACGGGGTACAAGGATTACCTCGGGTACCTACTCGGAATAGAGGAAGGTTTCACCTCGGCCACACGGCCAAATAGGAAGTGGCTAACCGCAGAGCAAAAGATATTGGTTATGATTGTGACTGACAGCCTTTTGCCCACAAATAACAAAAGCAAGGACGTGGGGAGTTTAGAGTGCACTTTCGCCTATCTCTTGAAGCACAAAATCAAGTTCAATCTACCGGCCCTCATGTTGAAACACATGGAATTTTGCAAAACTAGCAACCGGCTTAGCCTACCCTACGGGATGATCCTAAGATGGATCATGGAGAAAAAGGGGGTGGATCTGAGCCACACTGAGATCAAGACCGCAAATGGCATGGTTTTTAATGCCCAGAACCTCCGTCGCAATGATATTTACTACACCGAAGGGGGACAGTACATCACCCTCGAAGAGATTTGCCTCAAACAAGAGGGGGAACGAAGGGAATTAGTGGATCAGTTGGATATCTCCAATAAGAAATTCAAGCGAGCAATGCAAGAATGTGGGGAACGGGGAGAAAATGAGGAACAAGAAGAGGATAGCGAGCCTAATCCGCTGGCACCCACACAAGCAAGAAGAAACCCAATGGGCCAAAATGAAGAATCTGTCAACGAACGCATCCTCACACAGCTCACCCAACAAAACCAGATCATAGACGAGGGATTCTCGTCCCTAATCCGCGCAACACGCACTTTGGATCAAAGGGTGGCAACTATCGATGCCATGCTAGGTACTCGCGGGGCGTCCAGCTCAGGAGCAGGACACCAAGGTAGACTCGAACCCTCCAAAACCACACCACACCAAAAGTCCAGTCTACCCCAACGAGGATAGCACGTGAAGCCACATCTCCTAACCAGGAGGCCAAAATACGTGACGTCTAGGGGTGAAAGAGTGGATCCACGCACCGGCTTCGAGGACGAAGCCTCTTGTAAGGGGGGAAGTGTGTAACACCCCGTGTTACGACCCCTAACCCTAACTAAATATTTAATCACTTACCCTAAAAAGAGAATTAAAAACCCATTAATCAACTAAGAAAGGTTCACCATAGTCCATGGGCCCACATCCCTATAACCAACCCCTTAGTCCTATAAGGAATAGAAATAGCAAGCCCATATTATTTAGACCCCAATTAGGACTCTTGGGAATATATATATATATATATATATATATATATATATATATATATATATATATATATATATATATATATATATATATATATATATATATATATAGGGTCATAGGAGGCACCTAGATCACACACCATAAATAATCTTTCACCACACAAGAAGTTCCAAGAATTCCCTTAGGAGAAATCAAGAAAGGAGAAATCTTAAAGAAAAACCCTTCATAGCCAAGGAAATTAATTAAGGCTAAGAGGTAACTCATGTCTCAACAAAACCTATTTTCTTCGCTATAATCTCCTTCCTTGGCCTCCCTCTATATTCTTATGTCTTGATTGAATTCTACTATGATAATTGTGTTAGGTTCTTGATGATTGATAGGATGATTTATATGCCTTCTTGATAATCTTGATGATCTTGATGTTAAAAAGAAGTTCTTGATTATGATATGATGATTCTTGACGAATCTTGATATTTCTTGATGATAAAATATGTTCTTGATGATTTCGGTGGAATTAGAGCCATAGGTTGGATTGGGAATTTGTATTGTGACGTTCTTGATTTATATTTGGGTGGGAATTAGCATGTTCGGGTGTTGTTTATATTTAGAAGTCGTAATAGGATAAGTCATACATGATTCTTACTTTCGATCCGTTAATTGCTTACGTGATGTCGTTAATTGCGTTTAAAAGTGTCTAAGCATGGTTTCGGATTCCACGAAGGTTCCCGGGACGAGTATATGAGTAAAGAGTCAGTGGGGGGTAGGTGGGGGTGGGGGAACCCACCACCTACCCGCTGCCCAAAGGGGCACTGCCTGGCAGCGGGCAGCCACCGGGCAGCCGACTGCCCGCCGGCAACCCGCTGCCCGGAACAATGCCCTCGGCGGGCAGCCGGCGGGTGACCCCCACCCACTGGCTACCCGCTGGTCCCCATTCCCCGTGGTGTCCCAACGGACCCCGTTTGTCGTGCTTGAGTCTAGTTTGATGCTTCGGGTTCCACTCGTAGGCTAGATGAGTCTTAGGGATTGCATGCTAGTTGAATTGGTAACCCGTTGACCTAGGTGGAAGTTGTATGAATCCTTAGGACTATTCGTAGTATGTGAATGATCACACGTAAGTTTATTTATATGTCTCTCCCCTCCCGATATGCTATTACGTACTCCTATGTGTTATGTGTTGCATGATCCCCCATTTTGGTTATAGGCCAATTGGGTGGTTCCCGGACTAAGGATCGGAAGTCGGTTGAAGACCGAATGGATTGTTCCCAGACTAAAAGTTCGGAAGTGGCTGAAGGCCAAATGGATTGTTCTTGAGCTAAGGCTCAGAAGTGGCTAAGGCCAAATTGATTCACTTCTTGGACTACAGGTCCAATTATGGGCCTCGGTGCTATGACCCACCGGACCTGAACGCGCCAGGACGGTGTGTAGGGCCAATCAGGCGAGGAAGGCTGTAGTCCACCGACCTGAGTAATTAGGCGGTGTGTAGGGCTACGGCTGGCTACGATCCACCGAATGATGGGACAGCGGTGTGTAGGGCCATAGTCTCCGAGGATCTTCGCCCACCGACTGAGTATAGCTCAGCGGTAAGCCGGGCTTGATCCGCTATGGTCCACCGACTGTGCGCATCAACGGTGTGTAGGGTCGTAAGTCCTCCCTTGTAAAGGGGATCGCGGTCCACCGACTGTGTGTGTCAGCGGTGTGTCGGATCGTGGTCCGACGTTGAATTCGTCAGCGGTTCTCAAAGGGTTGGTTGCGATCAACTCCCCTCATACCGCGGTACTGAGGTAGGGTGCTGCGGGCCGTGTTAATGCTATACGCATTAACCCTCATGTTCGGGGCATGCGATTGGTCCCGTGGCGCCATCAACGATTATGTGATATGAATGGTGATTGAATGATGATGTGTTTTGAAATTGGAAAGTGATCTGTGACCTTGTATGCGTATTCCTTATGATGTTATCTCTACTTAACTATTTATTAATGTTTGATGTGCTCATCCCTATTTGCCGAGTCTATTCCCGCTTTTAAAATTAGTGTCTCTTAAGTATTCATCTTCCTGCTTCGAAATGGTTTTTCATATATCTATATATATCTATCTATAATGTATTCAACGTGTTGGAGTGGGTTACCAGCAACTCTCGTTGAACAGATATATTTGGCTTTCAAGCACAGATGAGTAGACACTGGAGCGCGCTAGAGATTTGGAGCGTAAAGTAGATAGTTTCCCTTTCGGCCTGCGTGCCATGCTTATGTATTGACATTATTGAGGATTTTAGTTAGTTAGCCTGTGCACCTGAGTTCTCTAGCTCAGGTGTGGCATAGCACCCCATACTCTTATGTTATATTTTGGGATTTAATGAGAATTTACCTTTATTATATAAGTATTAAAAGTTGAAATATTTTACAACTTAGCTTCGTGCTAACGGGTGTTTTCCTATTTGTCTATATGTTGTTTGTAAAACCCCTTTCAGGTTGGCCCAGCGTTGAGATGTGATCGAGTTAGACTAGTCTAGTAGTTCTAGTAGTCTAAACTCATAGTATTTTTATCACGATGTTATTTGTCGGATTTATAGACTTATGTGGTTTGATGATGTTTGATGATGTAGACATCAAGGTGTCTTTTTCCCCCTTATGATTTTCAATTAAGTTTATGGATGTTAGTTATTTATTTTTATTCTAGTTCTATCCTTAGCATGTGCAATCACCACGGAGTGGTGGTTGTGGCGGTAACATCCCCACTATTTAACTTATTAAGTTGTTTGTTCGCTGCTTGGTTTACGTTAATTATGGTTTAGAATTGTAATTAAGATTTAGAAAAGTGAGGTGTTACATATACACTCTTTTGTAAAAAGAATACTTTTTCTGTGGAGGTTTCTTAGAGTCACAATGACTCGCTTAGCTCTTCATTTCTTAGAGTCTCAGTGACTCGCTTTCTTAGAGTCGCAATGACTCGTTTTCTTAGAGTCGCAATGACTCGCTTTCTTAGAGTCGCACTGACTCGCTTTCTTTACTCGTGGACGAGGTAGGAACTTCACCGTAACGTGAACGGACCTATCCGGGCTCGGCGTCTAGCCGGCCTAATACTCATCTCGTCCACAGAACCACTCTCTTGGTTCTTTGCTCAAACTCTGTGAAATCAGGTATCGAACTATTAGTGTGCACACCTCCTGACCAGGATTCCAAGCCTGGCGGGCAGTTTCCAACCTCCTAACGCGGGAATATTGACCTCGTTACATGATATCGGATCGCAATGTCCGTTACTTTCTCTTTTCTTCCGAAAGGACATAGTCCCAACGGGTCCTCCAAAACCACGGTTTACTCACGCTAGCTACATATAGATATAGCTCATGCAATTCAAGTCATGCGATACTTCACTTATGCAACTTATGCAATTAAGTTCTCAACAAATTCTCAATACAACAGGATAGTGACTTTCCATAATAAATATGATTTTTTGGAAAATAATACTTTGGCTCACGTTGGCCACTTATGCACTTTTAAAACATTATGTGCTCAAAATGCAAAATACTGTAACACATGCTTCAATTTCTATTTACTATGAATATTCAATAAATCCTTAAATCATGCTTGTAAACCATAACTTGACAATTCTTCTCAACAAACACTTAGCAAGTATTTAACATGCACTTGGAAACCAAAAATACTCAATTTATACTCATTCACTGTATACTAGTATTCAACGAATTCATGCTCTGTATACTTCATTAGCTCTAAACATGGCAGACAACTCAACACGTCATATTAGACAATTTAGGCATGCTTTTCTAGCAAAACTTAATCAAATAGTGTTCATGCTTCTCTATTTAACAACCAAGTAATAACATGTTCTTCAAATAGATATCCTTGTCTGTAACATTTATCTCCACAAAATCTATCATAAAAAGCTCATTTCTACTCCAAACTTGATGAAATCAAAGTCTAAACGTGCATCATGACGGCCCCGAGGTTCCAAGCCACAAGGGACCACGACTCCTGGTCCGAAATGATACGTAGCTGAGCTACAAGGGCCCGACCACTGCACAGATGTTGGTTAACGGAGCCCTCGGCGGGGCTTGACAAGTCCCGTCTCCTTGGCCCGGCATTCTCACGGCTCAGGGCAACGGCCCTCTCCAAAGGCCGCTCCCTGGAGCCGGTTATCCATGGGTGTAACACCCTCGATTTCCAACAACTTTTAAAACCAATTAAAGCTTAAGGAAGAGATAAAGTCTACTCATTAAGATTAGATAAAGCAGAAGCTAATAAACAAGTACGGGAGATGTTATGCCACACCTACACATCTATAGGTGCACAGGCTAAGTCTAAACAAAACGTCATAGTCATACTTATAAAAATCCACGGCTCACAGGCCACAAGACTAACTAAAACAAGCCACAAGGAGCTACACTAACTAACGATCTGCTAGTGCGCTCTCCAAGATGCTACTCAAAACCTGTAAAGCAACATAAAGATAGGGGATGACACCCGGTCAGCGAACATTGCTGGTAACCCATCAATACGCGTTAAATAGCATGTATAGATAAGTATAGGTCAAAACCATTTTCGAAACGGAATACAGTATATATCATTTCAAAAACCATAGAGAGAAGTCAACTTCAAAGTCTCATTCACACTCTCAAGGAAAAGGAATTCAACATCCTTACGACACAACAAGACAAGAATACCAATTGTAACCAAATACAACTCGAGATGTATTCTAGTGATCACAAAGTAAAATACATCAAGACATGCTCATTAGCAAAGAATAGACATACACACATTGGCAACTACATGCCACAGGGACAACTACTTGTCACAAGTATCACAGTTCCAAGTTCCAACCTCATGCCCTGTTCCAACTTTATGGCTACCCCCGGCCTTATTTCAGTTCCAACCATTACCTCTGAGTGCCAACCTGTACTTCTGAGTCCAACCTTATACCACCAGGGACCATCGTCCCCACTCCAACAATCTCCAACAAAATCTCCGACATATGAGTACACGAGGGTATCATTCATTTCATTCACACAATCTCCAACATATGAGCCTACGCTCAGGTCACACCACCAATTTCAATCATAGTCACACAAGTCATCATCATTACCAAGAAGACTAAGGTTCCACAATAACCTTAATCAAGTATCAATCAAAGGGTACAACGATTACATACGTTCACATCATAGGAATCAATCAATGGATCACAACAAAGATATGAAACCATGCTCAACAACGAAGGATCATAATCCGACATCAAACGATGGTCAACACAATTTGCCAATTTCAAAAGGAAAGGACAAACCACACACACTAGTATTTCAACATCAAACTAGCATGCTTATCAAACGGGTAAACCAAAAGTAGTTCCATAGAACACTCAAGACTCATCATTAGTCCAACGAATCACAAAGTAGGACACTTAGCACGATTCAAGACACCAAATCCTACCGAATTCCTAGGGATGGCAATGTGTCCCGTCCCCGTTGGGGATCCCCGTCCCCATTTGGTGAAAAATACCGGGGATCGGGGACGGGGACGGGGAATGTTTTAAATTCCCCGGCCCGGCGGGAACGGGTACGGGGACGGAATACCCCTCCCCGCCTTAGCCCGCCCCCGAAAATTTAAAGAAAATATATAAAATTATATATATTAGGCATTAACTATTATATTATTAGTTATTAGTTATTAGTTATGTAGTTATTAGTTATTTAGTTTTATTAGATTATAATAAAATTAAAATTTAATTATTTAAAACACTTAAACAGCGTCACTAGACTTAGTACTATACTATTCGTCGATTATTGTCATTATTCAAACCCTAATCCCTATACCCTAAGACAAACAGACAAACAGACAAACAGACAGTAATAAACTATTCACGAAAAAATTACGAACAAATTCTCTTGATCAGTCTTCGGCGGTCAGTCGGTCACAGCCTTCGTTGCCTCGTTGGTCGCAGCAGTCTTCGTTGATAATCTCTGGCCGCATCAGTGTTCGCCGATCACAGACGCGCAGCAGGCAGAAGGCAGCAGTCTTCGCTGGTCACGGTCACTGAGCATAGTAGGTCGCAGGCAGCGGCAGTAGTCTTCCACTCATCGTTCGTACTCCGCCGTCGATCTAAATCCTATGAAACATCCCAGTGGCAGCAATCTTCTTCCATCACAACCACAGGTAAGATTAAACATTTGAATGAAGGAAAAATATATATTCAATGCTGATAGTTTTGCATGCAGCCATGCACTGTGCATATATGTGATGAATTGAAAATTTGGAATATATTGAATATTAATTACATTGCATGCACTGTGAGTATTGAATGAATGTGTATATATTGGATTAATTACATTATTATAATATATTGAATGTTGATTATAGTAATGGTCTATGTACCTGCGAAAGTTAATAAGAAATTTGCCTAGTACATGTAATAAAAGTTCATAAAGCGAATCTGTGTGCAATTTGCATGTTTATTTGTGTAAAGTGAATGTTATAAAAGTTCATAAAGTCATGAGAATTTTTTTTAAATTTAATCAGATAATTCATAACACTAATATAGTAATATCTTTGCATTGTTATTGTTTAAAGGCGTGTGATGTATCTGTTGAGATGGGAGGCGGGATGCACCGAGTGTAACTCAATCAACACTACCTAATGATTCGTCAATACCGAATGAGACACCTGTGGACTCTCCCATCGATTTAACTACTCATAACAATGAGATTGAGGGAGCACCGAATGGCCCGAGTGAACCATGTGTTGGTTCAAAAAGATTAAAATCAGTGGTATGGGAGCATTTAACCAAAAAGGTAGTTAACGATGTGGACAAAGCAGAGTGTAATTATTGCAAAAAATTAATTGGGGGGCAAAGTAAAAATGGAAAAAAGCATCTTGACGATCATCACAGATCTTGTAAGATGAAATGTAACACCCCGAAATTTAAAAACTTTTGAAACTTATATAATAAAGGTAAATTCTCATTAAATCTCAAAACATAATATAGTAGAGTACGGGGTGCTATGCCACACCTGAGCTAGAGAGCTCAGGTGCACAGGCTAACTAACTACTATCCTCAATAATGTAAATACATAAGCATGGCACGCAGGCCGAAGGGAAACTATCTACTCTACACTCCAAATCTCTAGCGCGCTCCAGTGTCTACTCCTCTGTGCCTGAAAGCCAAATATATCTGTTCAGCGAGAGATGCTGGTAACCCACTCCAACGCGTTGAAATACATTATAGATATATATATATATATATATATATATATATATATATATATATATATATATATATATACATATATATATATATATATATATACGAAAAGTCATTTTGAAGCAGGAAGGTATATACTTAGGAGACGCTAGTTTTAAAACCAGGAATAGACTCGACAAATAGGGATAAGCATATTCAACAGTTATAATGAAGCATATAGAGATACTAGCATATATCCTATGGTCACAGATTCACTTCATCTCATTCACATCACCACTCCAATTCGTATCTCACCACACGCAAGCACACTTTGGTGGCGCCACAGGACCAATCGCATGCCCATACATGAGGGTCAGCGCATATAGCTCTGACACGGCCCCGCAGCACCCTGCCTCGTATCACAATACGAAGGGGTCGATCGCAACCGACCAATGAACCGCAGCTCATCATAATATTTGATCGCAACCAAACAGTGGACCGCAGCCCAAGAGTAGTCATCTGACCGCAGCCAGGAATATGAACTGCAGCTCATGTAAAACGTTTTATCGCAACCAAACGGTGGACCGCAGCCCGAGAGTGTAATTCTGACCGCATCCAGCTTCTGAACCGCAGCTCAGGAATAACCAATTTGATCACAACCAAATTGGGGTATCATGCACACATAACACATAGCAAGCACATGCAACTCACATTAACACATTGGGAATGGGGAGAAATCGTATAACGAAACCTATGCGTGGTCATCCACATACTAGGAATAACCCTAAGGGGTTCATGATTCTTTCACCTATGCCAACGGGATACCAATTCCACTAGCATGCAACATATATATATATATATATATATATATATATATATATATATATATATATATATGACTCGTTTATCCTACGAATGGTACCCGAAACATCAAACTAGACATTAGGCACGATAGACGGAGTCCGTTGGGACGCCACGGGGGTCGGGGGAACATCAAACGGGGAAGCCGGGATCCCGAGGTGGGATAATTTCCAGCGGGTAGCCGGTGGGTGAAGGGTCACCCGCCGGCGACAAATATCCGGGCAGCGGGTGCCCGACGGGCAGTCGCTTGCCCGCTGCCGGCGGCGTTATTTCCGGCCGCGGGTAGGTGGCGGGTCCCCTACTCCTACCTACCCGCCACTGACTCTTTTTCACAATACGCGCCCCGGGATCCTTTGTGGAATCCGAACCCATGCTTAGACACATTTAAACGCAATTAATGACAACACGTAGACAATTAACGGATCAAAAGCAAGAATCATACGGCACGTATCCTATCATAATTTCTAAACCAAAACAACACCCGAGCATGCGAATTCCCACCCAATACAACAAGAATAACACCATACAAATTTCGCGATACATCCTAGGGCTCTAATCATTTTTAAATTAACAAGAACATAACTCATCTTTTAATATCAAGAAACATCAAGATTCATCAAGAATATCACACAATCATCAAGAATCCCTCGTCATCATCAAGATTATCAAGATCACACATAAAATCATAACACCAATTATCAAGATCACATCATCAATATCATAAACGATTCATCAAGACACAAGAATATAGAGGGAGGCCTAAGAGGGAGATCATAGCTAAGAAAATAGGTTTTGTTGAGACATGGGTTACCTCTTAGCCTTAATTAATTCCTTGGCTATGAAGGGTCTTTCTTTAAGCTTTCTTCTTTCTTGATTTCTCCTAAGGGAATTCTTGGAACTTCTTGTGTGGTGAGAGATTATTGTGGTGTAAGACCTAGGTGCCTCCTATATCCCTATTTATATATTTAAGAGTCCTAATTAGGGTCTGAATGGTATGGGTTTACTAATTCTATTCCTTATAGGACTTAAGGACTTGTTTTAGGGATAAGGGTCCATGGTCCATAGTGGACCATAATAATTAATTTAAAGAGAATCCTAATCATAATCTGAATAGTAAAAGGCCTACTTCCTTTATTCCTAATAGATAACTAGGTCTAGGATTCCTAATTAGAATTTGACTAGTTGAAGGTTTACTTTCTTTGTTCCTAATGGGCTTAAAACTCTAGTTTAGGCAAGGGTCCACGATTCATGGTGAGCCTTATTAATTATTTAAAGGTAAACTTACCAAATTAAATCATATTTAATTATTATTAACGGGATTAATTAAATAATTAATCCGGGATTGAAGGCCGTAACACGAGGTGTTACACTCTCCCCTTCTTACGAGAAGCTTCGTCCCCGAAGCTTAGAAATCATTATAGGGATAACGAGTCAAAAGTAGTACTGTGGTCATATAGAGAGAATGTATTCCATGGGGAGAATATATAATTGTATATCTAAGTGTACTGGGTTTTTGGGAACGATTGGGTTAAATGGATTAAGAGAGTGGGTTTCAAACTTGAGGCAAGGTGAATTTAGGAATCAGGATCAAAGTTTTCAAGGTTACAACCTTAGGAAGCGAGGTTGCTACCTTGTATGGGATCGTTAAAATAGGGAATCAAGAATGGGGTTTGAAGGGTAGAAAGGGTTTTGCAATAAGGAGGGGCTCGGTTGTCCAAGGGAGGGAAAGGGATTCGGCTGGATGGGTTAAGGGTTCTCGGTTCAAGTGACTATTCTGGTTTGATGCGTTGATCACGACGTATTGATGAACTGATGATCCCTCTCCTTTGGTGTTGGCACTTGCTTGACTTTAAGATCCTTGTCGGACCTTGCTTCCCAAGCTTAAGTTTCATCCTTCTTTTCTATCTTGAGGGAAACTCCCGTGATGGTTTAATGCTTACTTCTTTGATGCGTCCAAGGTCTTGACCAAGTTTGGTCAACCAAGCCAATCTTTTAGGGCGCACTTCCCAAATTCTTCCCAAAGTCTCTTGGGAGTCGATAAACTTTGGGTTGACTTTCTTTTCTTATTGAATTTCATCTCCTCTTTAGTGAGTGAAATTCTTAGTAAGATTTCATGTCTTCCCCGAGGTTCGGCTTGGTGTGCCCTTTTGTGTTACTTTTAATGATGAAGGTGCCCTTGCATTCTCCTTTTCTTCTTGAAGTGCAGTTGGTTACCTACTCTCGTTGCGGAATGACTCGGTGACTTTACGAGTTATCTCATTCCCTTGTGGGTCCTTAATAACCCTTGAGGTTTTGGCACAAATGTGCTCTTTACCTTTTGCCTAGCACCACGAACTACGTCGTTCTTGATTTCATACAACTTCTAAGGAGTCCTCTGATTTGTTTGAACGTTATTCATGGTTTGAAGGAGTCCGGGTCCATCCTTAACATTTTGACTTTTAAGGCCTTTGTGAGTCCTTAGCACGAGTTCTCAACTCGCCTCCTTGGTTTGCACAATCCTTTACGCCAATCATCCCTAGTCGGTTGCATCGTAGAGTCCAACTTCAACTACTCGTGTAATGCAATTGGTTGTGCTTTTCCGACGGTGTCTCGCGTGTCAAGGTCCTTTACCGAGGACACCATGTTTGGGCGGCCCATGGTTCCTTACCTAAGACTCGCGTTCATCAACCGAGGCACACAAGTGCGCCATGAATCAATAAAATGAGGAGTTAAGAAATCAGCACATTGTACCAGTGGGCGCGAGGTGGGCGGTCGTCCTCCTGCCATGCTCCTGTCAGGGCCCCGTCAAGGTCCAGCCAAGGTCCCGACAAGGACCCGTTAAGGTCCCATCAAGGTCCCGTTGGGGGCCCGTGGGAAGGTGACTAGGAAGAGTGAATTCCTTGGGGAAAGATCCCAAGAATGCACAGATTCAAGTCCCGACAAGCCCCATGCCCATGTGCACAAAAAAAGGGACTTGAATACATAGGATGACCTATCGTATAGTTTTATTGATCCTTAAGTACGAGTTATAGATGAGTCAAGACTCTCGCATTTTCTTTCCGTTCAGTAGGTCGGGTCCGGTTTCCAATTAGCAACCTCGTCACCTTCACCGGGTAGTTGGTTATAAGCCAACTTTGTCTTTTCCTTGTTTGATTAATGATAAGCCTTCTTGGTTTTTCTTGGAGTTCGGCTTGTCGCTCGTTCTTTGTTTAATCCTTTGGTGACCAAGTGCTTGGTATTTCTCTTCCTTGGAATGCATTTGATTGACTGCCCTTGACGTCGCATGGTGTTTTGGCGATTTTGTGTGTTACATGTACTTCTTACGGTGCCTTAAAACCATCAAGGTCCTTGTTCCAAGGTAAGACCTTTATTGCCGGGAGGCTCTAGTTGCATGATACTTTCCATGCGTCTGTTGCCTCTTCCTGTCATATCGAGCCCTTTTCGATAATTCGCGCTAACGATTAAGAAAAGATGTTGTTTACGTACTACTTTACTTTCTTGCATTTAATTGGCGTTCCCAGTCCTCTTTACAGGTGGTCTCCCACTTCTGCTACTTCTTCTTTCGGGTTTGTTCCTGAATTCCCCGTTTGTAGAAGTTGGCATCACTACTGTAGGCTTCGTTGGGTGTTCGGGGTTTGCTTACAATTAGGGCCTTCTGGGTTTCGTAGCTTGTGATCTATCACAGACTTCTTTATCTTGGTTGTCTCTGTAGGATCTAATTCAGGCGCGAAACGAGCCAGCTGGAGGAATTGTTTGTGGTATTCCCTGATGGTGGCCATCCCTTGCTTTAGGTGGAGAATTTCCTCGTACATGTTTGTCCTTACGTGTGCAGGGTGGAATCATTCTCGTAGCCCTGTTTCTAGGCACTCCCAGTTGAACCCCCCTGTTGTTGTCCATAAGTGGGTCCTTGTGGATTTACCAAGATCGGTCTTGTGTCTGAAGTAGGATGAGGCTATCTCTACGCGGCGTTCCCCTAGGCATTCCATAACCTGAGGATTTTCTCGAAGGTTCGGATCCATTCTTCGAGGAGTGTGGGGTCCTTGACTAACTTCTCGTTGGCGTCGTGCTGCTGGTTCTCTGGGCCAATATTTATTGTAATGATTGGCTAATGTGCTGCACCCTTACCTTGGTGTGGTAAGCGAATGGGAGTTCTTTTAAATTAGTGAGGGATAAAGTGAGGGGAGGTTATGTGATGGTAGGCAGGTTTCACAATCTCACCGCACGCCCTAAGATTCCTGAGTCCTATGTTCCTAAATGCCTAGAGTTTAAGCCTAATGTCCTAAAGTCCGGGCTTAAGAGTCTTATCCTAGGGTCAAACTTAGGCTCTGATACCAACTGTAACACCCCGAAATTTTAAAACTTTTGAAACTTATATAACAAAGGTAAATTCTCATTAAATCCGAAAACATAATATAGTAGAGTACGGGGTGCTATGCCACACCTGAGCTAGAGAGCTCAGGTGCACAGGCTAACTGACTACTATCCTCAATAATGTAAATACATAAGCATGGCACGCAGGCCGAAAGGGAAACTATCTACTCTACGCTCCAAATCAATAGCGCGCTCCAGTGTCTACTCCTCTGTGCCTGAAAGCCAAATATATCTGTTCAGCGAGAGATGCTGGTAACCCACTCCAACGCGTTGAAATACATTATATATATATATATATATATATATATATATATATATATATATATATATATATATATATATATATATATATATATATACGAAAAGTCATTTTGAAGCAGGAAGGTATATACTTAGGAGACGCTAGTTTTAAAACCAGGAATAGACTCGACAAATAGGGATAAGCACATTCAACAGTTATAATCAAGCACATAGAGATACTAGCATATATCCTATGGTCACAGATTCACTTCATCTCATTCATATCATCACTCCAATTCGTATCTCACCACACGCAAGCACACTTTAGTGGCGCCACAAGACCAATCGCATGCCCATACATGAGGGTCAGCGCATATAGCTCTGACACGGCCCCGCAGCACTTTGCCTAGTATCGCAGTACGAAGGGGTCGATCGCAACCGACCGATGAACTGCAGCTCATCATAATGTTTGATCGCAACCAAACAGTGGACCGCAGCCCAAGAGTAGTCATCTGACCGCAGCAAGGAATATGAACCGTAGCTCAGGTAAAACGTTTGATCGCAACCAAACGGTGGACCGCAGCCCGAGAGTGTAATTCTGACCGCAGCCAGCTTCTGAACCGCAGCTCAGGAATAACCAATTTGATCGCAACCAAATTGGGGTATCATGCACACATAACACATAGCAAGCACATGCAACCCACATTAACACATTGAGAAGGGGGAGAAATCGTATAACGAAACCTATGCGTGGTCATCCACATACTAGGAATAACCCTAAGGGGTTCATGCTTCTTTCACCTAGGCCAACGAGATACCAATTCCACTAGCACGCAACATATATATATATATATATATATATATATATATATATATATATATATATATATATATATATATATATATATATATATATATATATAAGACTTGTTTATCCTACGAATGGTACCCGAAACATCAAACTAAACTTTAGGTACGATAGACGGAGTCCGTTGGGACGCCACGGGGGTCGGGGGAACATCAAACGGGGAAGCCGGGATCCCGAGGTGGGATAATTTCCAGCGGGTAGCCGGTGGGTGAAGGGTCACCCGCCGGCGACAAATATCCGGGCAGCGGGTGCCCGACGGGCAGTCGCTTGCCCGCTGCCGGCGGCGTTATTTCCGGCCGCGGGTAGGTGGCGGGTCACCTACTCCTACCTACCCGCCACTGACTCTTTTTCACAATACGCGCCCCGGGATCCTTTGTGGAATCCGAACCCATGCTTAGACACATTTAAACGCAATTAATGACAACACGTAGACAATTAACGGATCAAAAGCAAGAATCATACGGCACGTATCCTATCATAATTTCTAAACCAAAACAACACCCGAGCATGCGAATTCCCACCCAATACAACAAGAATAACACCATACAAATTTCGCGATACATCCTAGGGCTCTAATCATTTTTAAATTAACAAGAACATAACTCATCTTTTAATATCAAGAAACATCAAGATTCATCAAGAATATCACACAATCATCAAGAATCCCTCGTCATCATCAAGATTATCAAGATCACACATAAAATCATAACACCAATTATCAAGATCACATCATCAATATCATAAACGATTCATCAAGACACAAGAATATAGAGGGAGGCCTAAGGGGCAGATCATAGCTAAGAAAATAGGTTTTGTTGAGACATGGGTTACCTCTTAGCCTTAATTAATTCCTTGGCTATGAAGGGTCTTTCTTTAAGCTTTCTTCTTTCTTGATTTCTCCTAAGGGAATTCTTGGAACTTCTTGTGTGGTGAGAGATTATTGTGGTGTAAGACCTAGGTGCCTCCTATATCCCTATTTATATATTTAAGAGTCCTAATTAGGGTATGAATGGTATGGGTTTACTAATTCTATTCCTTATAGGACTTAAGGACTTGTTTTAGGGATAAGGGTCAATGGTCCATAGTGGACCATAATAATTAATTTAAAGAGAATCCTAATCATAATCTGAATAGTAAAAGGCCTACTTCCTTTATTCCTAATAGATAACTAGGTCTAGGATTCCTAATTAGAATTTGACTAATAGAAGGTTTACTTTCTTTATTCCTAATGGGCTTAAAACTCTAGTTCAGGCAAGGGTCCACGATTCATGGTGGGCCTTATTAATTATTTAAAGGTAAACCTACCAAATTAAATCATATTTAATTATTATTAACGGGATTAATTAAATAATTAATCCGGGATTGAAGGCCGTAACACGGGGTGTTACATGAATCCCGTCCAAAATTTGAAACAACAACAGTGGAAAGCAGATGGAAAAATGGGTCTATCTACTTTCAAGTTTAATTCTGAGGTTACAAGGAGGGAGCTTGCTTGCATGATCATTATGCATGAATATCCTCTTGCAATTGTCGATCATGAAGGGTTTAGGAGGTATACAGCTAGCCTTCAACCACTGTTCGACATTCCTTCTCGAAATACAATTAAGGCCGACATTTGAAGATTTATAAGATTGAAAAATTCAAGATTATGACTCTTGTCAACACAAATACAAGTAGGATTGCCTTAACTATATATATGTGGACATCTTCAAATCAAAAGAAAGGCTACATGGCAATCACGGCACATTTCATTGATAATGATTGGAAACTATAGAGTATGCTTATGAGGTATGTTTCTAGTTTTCTAATTTAATGTCTATAGTTATTTTCACTTTTTAGTTAGGATACTTTATTTGTTATATTATTTGTTGTGTAATCTTTTATTTCATTTACATTTTTAGGTTTATTTGTGTGCCTTGTCCACACACATCTTTAGCTCTTTCTAAGGAATTGTTGAAATCTGTTTATGATTGGAATATTGAAAGGAAATTGTCTACATTGACGGTTGATAATTGTTCTACAAATGATGCACTTGTTATCATCCTTGTAACTAAGCTAGGTTCTTCTCATCTTTTGTTACGTGGGAGTTTATTTCACATGCGTTGTTGTGCTCATATGTTGAATATAATTGTTCAAGATGGATTAAAAGTTATGGGTGACGGATTAGAAAGGGTGAGAGATAGTGTTGCTTATTGGTTGGCCACACCAAAATGGAATGAGACTTTCAGGGAAAATGTGAGGCACTTGGGCATAGATAGTACTAAACAATTGGTGCTTGATTGTAAAACTCGATGGAATTCCAAATATTTGATGCTTAGTGTTGCTTTAGAATACAAGGATGTTTTTATACGTTTAAAAGAACGAGATGTTCTCTTTACTTGTGAACCTTATGATGATGATTGGGAGTTTGCTATGGAAATTTGTGAAAGGTTGGAGTTGTTTTACAATGCGTCAAATAAATTTTCAAGGACAAAGTATCCAACTTCTAATGTTTTCTTTCCATTGATGTGTGAAATCAAGTTTGCTTTGCGTAGTTGGATTGCATGTCCAATTGAGATTATTGCAAATATGGCTAAAAGTATGTGTTGAAATTTGATAAATATTGGGAGGTAGTCACAGTTGGTACGCGAGGTCGGGCCTCGTGCCCACTTAGGGTGCGATAGCCGCTCCGTCCTAGCTCTTTGAGCCTAGGTACTTGGGCTCTTCCGTCGGGGTTGGTACGCGAGGTCGGCCTCGTGCCCCCTTAGGGTGCGATAGCCGCTCCGTCCTAGCTCTTTGAGCCTAGGTACTTAGGGTTCTTCCGTCGGGGTTGGTACGCGAGGTCGAGCCTCGTGCCCCCTTAGGGTACTAGCCATTTGACCCAGGTCATGAGTGAAACCGGGAGAAATCTGAATCGGTGTTGCATGTCACAGTTGGTACGCGAGGTCGGGCCTCGTGCCCACATAGGGTGCGATATCCGCTTCGTCCTAGCTCTTTGAGCCTAGGTACTTGGGCTCTTCCGTCGGGGTTGGTATGCAAGGTTGGGCCTCGTGCCCCCTTAGGGTGCGATAGCCGCTCCGTCCTAGCTCTTTGAGCCTAGGTACTTGGGTTCTTCCGTCGGGGTTGGTACGCGAGGTCGAGCCTTGTGCCCCCTTAGGGTACTAGCCTTTTAACCCAGGTCGTGCGACGTTGGGCCATTAAGCTCTTCCGTCGGGGTTGGTACGCGAGGTCGGACCTCGTGCCCCCGTAGGGTACTAGCTCTTTGACCCAGGGCTTGCGATGCCGGGCCGTTAAGCTCTTCCATCGAGGTTGGTACGCGAGGTCAGACCTCGTGCCCCCTTAGGGTACTAGCCCTTTGACCCAGGTCGTGCGACGCCAGGATGTTAAGTTCTTCCGTTGGGGTTGGATTTTACTAACTTTATTGAAATAAAGGGGACGGACCATTTCTTGACATTTTCTCGTCGACCTGGTGGGGATCTACCCAGTGTTGCTCGTCCTTGAGGTCGGGGTTGTACTCCTGGGCTCGGCAGGTGGGTATGACTACCTACACGGGGGGCGCGAGCCCTGAAACCATGTGATAACGAGATGGGGTCTCTCTCGTGGCTCGCCAGGGGGTGGTGCGGTACGCCCATAGGATGGCGTCTAACTCCTCCACCCAGGCTGTAACACCCCGGGCCTTCAATCCCGGATTAATTATTTAATTAATCTCGTTAATAATAATTAAATATGATTTAATTCGGTTAGGTTTCCCTTTAATTAATTAATGAGGTCCACCATGAACCGTGGACCCTTGCCTAAATGAGAGTCTTAGGCCTATTAGGAATAAAGGAAGTAGGCCTTTTACTATTCAGATTATGATTAGGATTCTCTTTAATTAATTAATATGGTCCACTATGGACCATGGACCCTTATCCCTAAACCCAATCCTTAGTTCCAAAAGAAATAGAATTAGCAAGCCTATAATATTAGTTCCTAACTAGGACTCCTAAATATATAAATAGGGGGCTTGAGAGGCACCTAGAAACCCCCACCACAATAAACGTTCCACCACCCCAAAGAGCTCCAAGAATCCCCTTAGAAGAAATCAAGAAAGCAAGAAAGCTTAAAGAAAGACCCTTCATAGCCAAGGAATTAATTAAGGCTAAGAGGTAACCCATGTCTCAACAAAACCTATTTTCATAGTTATGATTTCCCCCGTAGGTTTTCCCCATATTATTGTGTATTGATGATTTGTGATGTTATTATTGATGATTGATGGGATAATTCCATGGGTGATCTTGACATCGGGAGATTCTTGATAACTATGGTGTTCTTAACGATTATGTGGAGTTCTTGATGATTATATGGTGTTCTTGATAATTGTATGGCGTTCTTGATGCTTAAGTGTTATTTGTACCGAATCTTGTAATTAGAAGACGAACCGTATTCTTGTTGATATAAAAGTAATTAGAACCCTAGGTTGATGTTCTTGTTGGCGTTCTTGATGCTTATGTGATATTCTTACCGAATATTGTAATTAGAAGACGAATCGTATTCTTGTTGGATTAAAAATAATTAGAACCCTAGGTTATATCGTGGAATTCGTATGGTATTATTCTTGGTGTATTGGGTGGGATTTCGCATGATCGGGTGTTTATTAGGTCTAGAAAAGCATGATAGGTTATGTACCGTTTGATTCTTGATTTTGATCCGTTAAATCGTCTACGTGTGTTATCAATTGCGTTTGAAAGTGTCTAACCATGGTCTCGGGTTCCACGAAGGTTCCCGGGGCGTTTTTGGTGTTAATGAGTCAGTGGGGGGTAGGTGGGGGGTAGGTGGGGGTAGGGGACCCGCCACCTACCCGCGGTCAAAAAAGGGCAGTTCCGGCAGCGGGCAGCTGCCCGCCGGCGACCCGCTGCCCGGAACAGTGTTTACCGACGGGTGGCCCCCCACCCACCGGCTACCCGCTGGAAATTCCCACACTTGGGACCCCGACTTCCCCGTTTGATGTTTCCCCGACCCCCGTGGTGTCCCAACGGACTCCGTCTATCGTGCCTATGTCTAGTTTGATGTTTCGGGTACCGTTCGTAGGTTGTATGAGTCTTATATATTGCATGCTAGTTGAATTGGTATCCCGCTGACCTAGGTGAAAGGAGTATGAACCCCTTAGGACCATTCTTAGTATGTGAAGGATCACGCATAGGTTTTGTTATACGTTTTCTCCCCCTTCCCAATGTGTTAATGTGGGTTGCATGTGCTTGCTATGTGTTATGTGTGCATGTTACCCCGATTTGGTTGAGATCAATCGGGCTATACGGGCAGTCGGGTGGGCTGAGAACCATACCGGCTGTTAACCAGGCTGGTAGAGACCGGTCAGGTATATAAATATTATATAGGACTAAGTTCCACTATACGGGCAGTCGGATGGGCTGAGAACCATACCGGCTGTTAACCAGGCTGGTAAAGACCGGTCAGGTATATAAATATTATATAGGACAAGGGTCCACTATACGGGCAGTTGAATGGATTGAGAACCATCCCAACTGTTAACCAGGCTGGTAAAGACCGGTCAGGTATATAAATATTATATAGAACTGCGGTTCATTAGTCGGTTGCGATCGACTCCTCCGTAATGTGAGACGGGGCAGGGTGCTGCGGGGCCGTGTCAGAGCTATATGCGCTGACCCTCATGTATGGGCATGTGATTGGTCCTGTGGCGCCAACAAAGTGTGCTATGTGATGAGATATGGATGAGTTGTGTTTATGAGTATATTGGGGGATGTGACTATGGGATTTATGCAGGGGATTGTTTATGTTGGGTTATGATTATTAATTGTGCTCAGCTTTATCTGTCTTGCCTGTTGTGGATTGTATACGCTTGTTATAACTGTTGCTTGTGTCTAGCCTTATCTGTCGAGTCATTCCCGGTTTTAAAAGCTAGAGTCTCGTAGGATATATCTTCATGCTTCAAAATGGTTTTCGTATATCTATATATATCTCTATATATATTGTATTTCAACGCGTTGGAGTGGGTTACCAACATCTCTCGCTAAACAGATATATTTGGCTTTCAGGCACAGAAGAGTAAGTCACTGGGGCGCGCTAGAACTTGGAACGTAGAAGTAGTTAGTTTCCCCTTCGGCCTGCGTGCCATGTTTACGCATTTACATTATTGAGACATTAGTTAGTTAGCCTGTGCACCTGAGTTCTCTAGCTCAGGTGTGGCATAGCACCCCGTACTCTTGTATTCTGTTTTGGGATTTAATAAGATTTCACCTTTATTTCATAAGTTTTAATTATCCTGAAAATCTGAAGTGTTACAGTTGGTATCAGAGCCTAAGTTTGACCCTAGGATAAGACTCTTAAGACCAGACTTTAGGACATTAGGCTTGAACTCTAGGTATTAAGGAACATAGGATTCAGGAATCTTAGGACGCGCGGTGAGATTGTGAAACCTACACATAACCTCCCCCCACTTTATCCCTCTCTAAAAAGAGCTCCCCCTACGCTTACCACACCAAGGTAAGGGTGCAGCACACTGACACGTCATTACAATAAATATTGACCCTAAAAACCAACAGCATGGCGCCAATAAGAAGACAGTCAAGGATCCCACACTCCTCGAAGAATGAATCCGAACCCTCAACAAAATCCTCGGGTTAGGAGAATGCCCAGAGGAACGCCACGTAGAGGTATCCTCGTTCTGCTTCAAGACACGAGGTTGATCGTTGATAGGTCCACAAAGAACTTATGGGTAACAACCGAGGGTTCAACCAAGAGTACCTAGGGGCATGGCTACAAGGACGACTCCACCCCGCACCCGCCATACTCATGGACCTCATGAACCGAGTATTCCGACCCCACCTGGATGACTTCGTCATTGTATTCATTGACGACATCCTAGGCTACTCCCGAAACAAGGAAGGACATGAAAGGCACCTCCGCATAACCTTACAAACTCTAAGAGAGCACCAGTTATACGCTAAGTTCTCCAAATGGGAATTCTGGAAAGACAGCGTGACCTTCCTGGGCCACGTAATAACCAAAGAAGGAATTAAGGTGGACCCCACCAAAGCCCAGGTCGTTAAGGAATGGTCCACACCGAACTCACTTTCAGAGGTGCGAAGCTTCCTGGGCTTGGCTGGCTACTACAGGAGGTTTGTACCCGACTTTACCAAGATAAGCCCAACCTCTCATTAAACTCATGAAAAAGGAGACCCCTTTCCGATGGGACGACAACTGCGTCGCAGCCTTTCAGGAATTGGAGGATAAGTTAACCACGGCACCCGTACTAGCCATCCCCTCCGGGGTGGAAGGGTTCGAGGTCTTCAGTGACGCGTCCAAAAAGGGATGGGCATGCGTGCTAATGCAAAAAGGTAAGGTAATAGCATACGCATCTAGACAACTCAAAACCCACAAAGAAAATACCCCACCTACAACCTCGAGCTAGCCACCGTCGTATTCGCACTGAAAATGTGGAGGCATTACCTATACGGAGTGCAATGCAAGATTTACACAGACGCATAGAAAGTATCATACAACTAGAACCTCCCGGCAATAAGGGCCTTACCTTGGAACAAGGACCTTGATGGTTTTAAGGCACCGTAAGAAGTACATGTAACACACAAAATCGCCAAAACACCATGCGACGTCAAAGGGCAGTCAATCAAATGCATTCCAAGGAAGAGAAACGCATCACCAAGCACTTGGGCACCAAAGGATTGAACAAAGAACGAGCGACAAGCCGAACTCCAAGAAAAACCAAGAAGGCTTGTCATCAATCAAGCAAGGAAAAGACAAAGTTGGCTTATAACCAACTTCTCGGTGAAGGTGGCGAGGTTGCTAATTGGAAACCGAACCCGACCTACTGAACGGAAAGAACATGTGAGAGTCTTGACTCATCTATAACTCGTACTTAAGGATCAATAAAACTATACGATGGTTCATCCTATGTATTCAAGTACCTTTTTATTGTGCACATGGGCATGGGGCTTGTCGGGACTTGAATCGGTGCATTCTTGGGATTTTTCCCGAAGAAATTCACTCTTCCTAGTCACCTTCCCGCGGGTCCCCAACGGGACCTTGATGGGACCCTAACGGGTCCTGGACGGGACCTTGACGGGTCCCTGACAGGAGCTTGGCAGGCGGACGACCGCCCACCTCGCGCCCACTGGTACAATGTGCTGATTTCTTAACCCCTCGTTTTATTGATTCGTGGCGCACTTGTGTTCCTCGATTGATGAACGCGAGTCTTGGGTAAGGAACCATGGGTCGCCCAAACATGGTGTCATCGGTACAAGACCTTGCCACGCAAGACACCGTCGGAAAAGCACAACCAATTGCATTACACATGGAGTTGAAGTTGGATTCTACGATGCAACCGACAAGGGATGATTAGCATAAAGGATTGTGCAGACCAAGGAGACGAGTTGGGAACTCGTGCTAAGGACTCATAAAGGCCTTAAAAATCAAAATGCTAAGGATGGATCGGGACTCCTCCAAGCCATGGATATCGTTCAAGCAAAACAGGGGACTCCTTACAAGTTGTATGAAATCAAGAACGACGTATCCCGTGGTGCTAGGCAAAAAGTAAAGAGCACATTTGTGCCAAGATCTCAAGGGTCATTAAGGACCCACAAGGAAATGAGATGACTCGTAAACTCACTGAGTCATTCCACAACGAGATTAGGTAACCAACTGCGCTTCAAGAAGAAAAAGAGCATGCAAGGACACCTTCATCATTAAAAGTAACACAAAAGGCCACAACAAGCCGAACCTCGGAGAAGACATGAAGTCTTACTAAGAATTTCACTCACGAAAGAAGAGATGAAATTCAATAAGAAAAGGTCAACCCAAAGCTTATCGACTCCCAAGAGACTTTGAGAAGAATTTGGGAAGTGCGCCCTAAGAGATCGGCTTGGTTGACCAAACTTGGTCAAGACCTTGGACGCATTAACGAAGTAAGTGTTAAATCATCACGGGAGATTCCCTCAAGATAGGAGAGAAGGATGAAACTTTAGCCTGGGAAGCAAGGACTAACAAGGATCTTAAAGTCAAGCAAGTGCCAACACCAAGGAAGAAGGATCATCAGTTCGTCAATACGTTGGGATCAAAGCATCAAACCAGAATAGTCACTTAAAATCGAGAACCCTTAACCCATCCTAGCCGAATTCCTTACCCTCCCTCGGGAAATCGGCCCCCTCCTTATTTCAAAACCCTTTCTACCCTTCAAACCACATTCTTGATTCCCTATTTTAACGATTCCATACAAGGTGGCAACCTCACACCCTAAGTTGCAACCTTGAAAACTTTGATCCTAATTCCTAAAATTCACTTTGTCCTTAGGTTTGAAACCCACTCTCTTAGCCCTTTAAACCTAATCGTTCCCAAAAACCCAGCACCCATAGACATACAATTATACAGTTTCCCTGCAGAATACTTTCTCTATAGGACCACCGTACTACCTTTGACTCGTTACCCCCGCAATGATTTCTAAGCTTCGGGGACGAAGCTTCTCGTAAGGGGGGGAGAGTGTAACACCCCGTGTTACGGCCTTCAATCCCGGATTAATTATTTAATTAATCTCGTTAATAATAATTAAGTATGATTTAATTCGGTTAGATTTCCCTTTAATTAATTAATGAGGTCCACCATGAACCGTGTACCCTTGCCTAAATGAGAGTCTTAGGCCTATTAGGAATAAAGGAAGTAGGCCTTTTACTATTCAGATTATGATTAGGATTCTCTTTAATTAATTAAAATGGTCCACTATGGATCATGGACCCTTATCCCTAAACCCAATCCTTAGTTCCAAAAGAAATAGAATTAGCAAGCCTATAATATTAGTTCCTAACTAGGACTCCTAAATATATAAATAGGGGGCTTGAGAGGCACCTAGAAACCCCCACCACAATAAACGTTCCACCACCCCAAAGAGCTCCAAGAATCCCCTTAGAAGAAATCAACAAAGCAAGAAAGCTTAAAGAAAGACCCTTCATAGCAAAGGAATTAATTAAAGCTAAGAGGTAACCCATGTCTCAACAAAACCTATTTTCATAGTTATGATTTCCCCCGTAGGTTTTCCCCATATTATTGTGTATTGATGATTTGTGATGTTATTATTGATGATTGAAGGGATAATTCCATGGGTGATCTTGACATCGGGAGATTCTTGATAACTATGGTGTTCTTAACGATTATGTGGAGTTCTTGATGATTATATGGTGTTCTTGATAATTGTATGGCGTTCTTGATGCTTAAGTGTTATTTGTACCGAATCTTGTAATTAGAAGACGAACCGTATTCTTGTTGATATAAAAGTAATTAGAACCCTAGGTTGATGTCCTTGTTGGCGTTCTTGATGCTTATGTGATATTCTTACCGAATCTTGTAATTAGAAGACGAATCGTATTCTAGTTTGATTAAAAATAATTAGAACCCTAGGTTATATCGTGAAATTCGTATGGTATTATACTTGGTGTATTAGGTGGAATTTCGCATGATCGGGTGTTTATTAGGTCTAGAAAAGCATGATAGGTTATGTACCGTTTGATTCTTGATTTTGATCCGTTAAATTGTCTACGTGTGTTATCAATTGCGTTTGAAAGTGTCTAAGCATGGTCTCGGGTTCCACGAAGGTTCCCGGGGCGTATTTGGTGTTAATGAGTCAGTGGGGGGTAGGTGGGGATAGGGGACCCGCCACCTACCCGCGGTCAAAATGGGGCAGTTCCGGCAGCGGGCAGCTGCCCGCCGGCGACCCGCTACCCGGAACAGTGTTTACCGGCGGGCAGCCGGCGGGTGGCCCCCCACCCACCGGCTACCCGCTGGAAATTCCCACACTTGGGACCCCGACTTCCCCGTTTGATGTTTCCCCGACCCCCGTGGTGTCCCAATGGACTCCGTCTATCGTGCCTATGTCTAGTTTGATGTTTCGGGTACCTTTCGTAGGTTGTATGAGTCTTATATATTGCATGCTAGTTGAATTGGTATCCCGCTGACCTAGGTGAAAGGAGTATGAACCCCTTAGGACCATTCTTAGTATGTGAAGGATCACGCATAGGTTTTGTTATACGTTTTCTCCCCCTTCCCAATGTGTTAATGTGGGTTGCATGTGCTTGCTATGTGTTATGTGTGCATGTTACCCCGATTTGGTTGAGATCAATCGGGCTATACGGGCAGTCGGGTGGGCTGAGAACCATACCGGCTGTTAACCAGGCTGGTAGAGACCGGTCAGGTATATAAATATTATATAGGACTAAGTTCCACTATACGGGCAGTCGGATGGGCTAAGAACCATACCGGCTGTTAACCAGGCTGGTAAAGACCGGTCAGGTATATAAATATTATATAGGACAAAGGTCCACTATACGGGCAGTTGAACGGGTTGAGAACCATCCCAACTGTTAACCAGGCTGGTAAAGACCGGTCAGGTATATAAATATTATATAGAACTGCGGTTCATTAGTCGGTTGCGATCGACTCCTCCGTAATGTGAGACAGGGTAGGGTGCTGCGAGGCCGTGTCAGAGCTATATGCGCTGACCCTCATGTATTGGCATGCGGTTGGTCCTGTGGCGCCAACAAAGTGTGCTATGTGATGAGATATGGATGAGTTGTGTTTATGAGTATATTGGGGGATGTGACTATGGGATTTATGCTGGGGATTGTTTATGTTGGGTTATGATTATTAATTGTGCTCAGCTTTATCTGTCTTGCCTGTTGTGGATTGTATACGCTTGTTATAACTGTTGCTTGTGTCTAGCCTTATCTGTCGAGTCATTCCCGGTTTTAAAAGCTAGAGTCTCGTAGGATATATCTTCATGCTTCAAAATGGTTTTCGTATATCTATATATATATCTCTATATATATTGTATTTCAACGCATTGGAGTGGGTTACCAACATCTCTCGCTGAACAGATATATTTGGCTTTCTTGCACAGAAGAGTAAGTCACTGGAGCGCGCTAGAACTTGGAACGTAGAAATAGTTAGTTTCCCCTTCGGCCTGCGTGCCATGTTTACGCATTTACATTATTGAGACATTAGTTAGTTAGCCTGTGCACCTGAGTTCTCTAGCTCAGGTGTGGCATAGCACCCCGTACTCTTGTATTCGGTTTTGGGATTTAATAAGATTTCACCTTTATTTCATAAGTTTTAATTATCCTGAAAATCTGGGGTGTTACACAGGCCCTGCCTGCTAACCCCATAGGTAGGGCTTCCACTATGTCCACCCCCACCTTGAAAAGGGGATCACATAGCATTGATGACAGATCTTGCCTCTCCAGGGTATAGGCATCGCAGTAGAGTGCCGCTATAGGACCTCTTGTAGAGTGTATCACCGAGGTGTGGGTAGGTTCTGTAACACCCCACTTTTCTTAAACTTAATTAACAGACTCAACCTTTAAAGATAAACTAAAGCAACGGAATAAACTTACTAAACATCTTAATAGAGGTGTCACCGCCACAATCACCCTTCACGGTGATTGCACAAGCTAAGGATAAATCAAACTAAACATTAAAGTCTACTACCATCCATCAAACTAGGGGATGAGACCCCAGTGTCCATCCCCATCAAAACAAGGGTAGTCATCTACAAATCTCAAAAAGTAATAACATCAAGAGTTTAGACTACAACTAGCTATATATGCTAATCTAGTCTTACTCGTACTCTCTCATGAACTGGGTCCACCTAAAAGGGGTTAACAAACAACAAGTAGAAAACAAACCCGTTAGCACGAAGCTAAGTATAACGCCACTCAACCATGTAAAGTACTACAGTATATACTTTTGGAAAACAATTTTCTCATACTTAAATCAAGTATTATTAAACACTTAAGCAACATATAAACATGCTCATCAGGGTTTCTATATGCTTGCAACCTAATTATTCAAATAGGCATGCTTTCACAAATATTTAACTTATCAACAAACTCATAACATCATATATCTCATTAAGCAATCTCATGCTAGCACATAACTCAATAAGCGATCTTGTGCTATCCTATAATCTCAAATCAATCTCATGCTATCATATACTCATCATGCAATCTCATGCAATCATCTATCATTATAATAAAGTAGTAACTTTTGGCCTAAAACATTTTCCTGCCCACACTAACCGGCGTCGTTTTAATAAGATAACTCAGCAGTCGAATTAATCGTGGCTAATAGTCTATTACCGATGTAAATAAAGACTTCTAATAGTCGAAGAGTTCTAATTACATTGAGAAGCTAACCTATAATCGACATTTATTTACATATATAAAGATACAGATATACACATACAGCTATTACACATCTATATACGAGAAAATGCTTCGAAAAAATAATCTATTGAATGTATACGAGAAAATGCTTCGATGAAATAATCTATTGAATGTAATCTTGGGTCTTAAAACGTTTCAAGCAACATTCATAGTTCCAAGACAATATTCAAAATTGAAAAACAAATTTCAGCCTCTATATAAAGTTCCCTTGATATCAATGTTCACCCACAAGTAAACAATCTCTCCAGTTCAAACCACTTGCAAATACGCAAACAAAGAATTAAAAATCTGGGCAAAGATACTATGTCATCTCAGTATTGATTAAACACAGTTGCTTGAAGATTACGGTGAGAACACCTGCCACCTGCCATCTTAGTATTGATAAAACACAGTTGCTATGTCACCCCAGAGTTGATTAAACACAGTTGCTTGAAGATTACGGTGAGAACACCTTCCACCTGCCATCTTAGTATTGATAAAACACAGTTGCTTGAAGATTACGGTAAGAACACCTGCACATCTGTTTGTTTTTTTTTTTTTTTTTTTTTGACAATTGTATTGAGATTTTTTCTGGATTATGCATGTGGACAGACAAAATTGGTAGCATAGTTTTCTGCAAACATTTCTATTCTCACCTATATTATCTACTAATTATTCAGTTTTTTTTTGTTCAATTACTACTATATATTCATGTTTGGTTTCTTTTCTATTTCTTTATCTAATTTCCAATATTAGACTATTGGTTTCTGTGGAGGATGATACTGAGGAGTTGAAGGAGCAGATGCACAAGGAGATGGGAAAGGTATACACTTACAAAAGCCATGGTGCTTAATGATGAGGATATTTCGTCCCTTACTAATAGGTCTGCTGTGTGATGTGTTCCAGGTGATATCCATGTTGTGTGATTTAATGATTTTGGGGCTGCCTTCAAATCTCCATGATTGTAAAAAAAGAAAAAAAAAAAAAAAGTATGAACAAGGCAGCCAACAAATATGTAATTCTCACAATTTGCATTTCAATCCAAAACCCATCCATGAATTTAAAGTGTAAAAAAATACAAATTAAAATATTTGAATAGTATATGATCTACAGTGAAAAATTAAATATACAGTGACAAGAATGGCATATATTGAGCATTGATGCAACTATTTTTTCTGCTCATTTCATTTTTATATTTTACAGAAAGTTGTATTGGATAATTGCAGGTCATGAAGAAGCTATAGTTGAATTATTTTTTGAAGGATTTGTGAGTTTAGAATGTCCAAAAAATTGAGCATTTGTATAAAATGTAATTAAATGGATATAAAGTGTATAAATTGAAAAATAATTTCAAAAAATTTTGGATTTTCCATATGCATGTATAAATTAAACTTACAATGTTTTAACACTGATTTTGTATTTTAGTCTTATAGTGTTGTTGACTTCCCTACTCACCCACCTGCAATAATTCATTCAAAAATAAATTATTTAATAGTATATAAATAGTAAATAAATTATAATGTGTTTTTAGTATATTCAAGGACACACACAAGTCCAAATTGTTGTTTTTCAATTTTCTGAACATTTCTATTCTCACCATTTCTATTCAAGTCCAAATAAATTATAATAGTATATAAATAGTAAATAAATTATAATGTGTTTTTAGTATATTCAAGGACACACACAAGTCCAAATTGTTGTTTTTCAATTTTCTAAACATTTCTATTCTCACCTATATTATCTACTAATTATTCAGTTTTTTTTTTTTCAATTACTACTATATATTCCTGCTTGGTTTCTTTTCTATTTCTTTATCTAATTTTTTTGTATTAGACTATTGGTTTCTGTCGCTTTGAAATGTTGCAGGATGTACTCTGCAACAAGGTAGTGAAGATGAATACATTGGAATACCAAAATGATAATAAAACTTCATTTTTATTACCAATTCTAATATATATTCTAATATAAATATGTAATTAATACATTGTTTTGTAGGTAAAACAATGTAAGGAGAACAGCATTCCATGGTGTTGAGGTGATTGCAGCAAAGCAAAGGCTTGATTGAAGAATAAAGTCTTGAAAGAGGTCAACGATAGGTGTGACAGCTTCTGAGCTGAAGGGTACTATGTCAAAGGTTAATGTAGAATTTTAATTTTTTTTTTTGATTACTTATGGATTTCTAATCCATTTTTAATGGTTTAGGTTATCAAAAATGTAAATAAGGAGATGCAGATTAAAAATGACACAGCTCTGTTGTCTACTATTGTCCTAGCAAGCATTTTGTATAACAAATACAATAAGGTATGCTAATATTATATACATATTGGTTTATCTATCTAAAAAAAATCTACCTATGTTTTACTAACATTATTTCTTTAGGTAACTGTTGATATCCCCCAGAGCTGGAGAAAGTGATTGGATTTAAGAAAGAACAACAAAGGGATCCTACCTTAGGTTTTACTGTTTTAAGACTTTTAAGAGATGAACTATTAGTGGATACCTACTATTCTAAGCTCAAGGTACACCAAGAATGCCTATTGTAACCACATGTAAATCCATAGTTTTGTAATTACATGTCTTTAATAAATTTGTTTTAAATGAATTTATTTTTTTTGAATGAATGTATCTGGCTGTATAGAATAGAAAGGTGATTCACACTAATCTTTTTAGTTTTAAAACAGTATCAGAAAAATATTACATCCTTCCAAAAAAACTTGGTCTTTAATGGACAGTTATAGGCAAATAATCTTTGGACATGGCTTAGTTTAAATTCTGCAAACTGCACTATGGACAATATGTACTAGATTGAACCCTATTATCTACTTTTATTATTTAAAAATATTATGGTATGTTTTAAAAGTAGTTAAAAACTAAATAAGTTCATAAGAAAATAAAGGCAAACAAATAGAGATTTTTTAAAGGGTTAAATCAATAAGTAAACACAAGCCATCTTTTATTGTCCCAACCTGGCCTGGTTTATCTACCTATACTTATTTGTAGAAGAAGCAAATATACTTTGTGTTTTTTGGTTTTGTATGGTGCTATCAACGAATGTACCTAAGTTTCTAGACTGTGTATCTTAGTGATGTAATAAACTGAGATTATCTAAACAAAAAGCATTTATGTTTCTGTAATTTCTTTTCCTTAACTTTGAGCTCAAACTAAAACCACAGCCTTAAACAAAAAAAAAAAAAAAAAAAAAAAAAAAAAAAAAAAAAAAAAAGAATATAAATGCTTAATTAAATGTAGTGAATCATATAAGATTGTAAGTGGAACGAATTACCTCCAAATGCAATGCAGTCTTCTCATTCATCCAAGTTAACTTTATCACAATATGGTGGTTGATTCCCTTAACCTGCATATAGTTAAGATAATAATTAGTGCACTGACCTATTAACAATCAAAGTTAATTGAAATGATTCAATACAATGTGCATAATTATATCGGAGTTGATCATTCAGATGATACACAAAAGCATCTACCTTCAAACAATAGTGTAATCAACCACCATAAACAACAGATTAGTACATTTGGGAAAGTGTTTTGAAACCCTTAACAACCCCTGCATGTCCAAAAGCTGCTTCGTCTCCCCATATTTGTCACTCCTCATTAATTTATCTAGAAGCTTAGAAACAAGAGCAGGTTCATCCTCCTGATGAATGTAAAAAGGAAATATCAAAAGAAAGATCAATTGTGAGTATAGCAAATATTTTGTATTTGAAAAGTGCAGTAAGCCAGTAAGGTATTTATAAGAAAAGGGGAGAGGACTTTAAAAGAAAGAAGTAAGAGCAACAAACAAAAGTAAAAATAAAGAGAAATAGTACATACACAATAAGAAATTCAATCAACTTCACTTTTGGTTGATCAGGGTAAGAGTAAAAAACAGCGGATTTAGGATTAGAAACTGATAAGTTATAAATTCAAATTAACATTACAGAACCCAATTCAACTCACTTGATTCATAGAAAAGTAAGGACCTATTTAGTAACCAAAGAATTCTCCAATTCTCTGGACAATTGGAAGGTAAAAAAAAAAAAATGGAAAACAAAGCTTTCTGTTCACATACCCAAGACCACTATTTTTAAGTGCAAGCAGCACACTAATTGTCATCCTTGCTTAATTAAATTTTAAACCAATTTAAAGTGGTCAACAAATTTTTCAATATTACTGAACCAGAACATTAATTGGTGGTCTTTCCAAAAAAAAAAAAAGAAAAAAAAAAACCATCTAAAACATGGAGATGATGAACACTGATGTTAGACTTAAACCGTAAACCTAATATGCGAAATCGAACTAAGGAACTCCATACCTGCGAAATCGAACTAAGGAACTTCATACCTTTCTTCAGATGAACTAAGAAAGTAGCTTATGTTGAGAAATTGCTCCAGATTATGGTTGTATGGACAGGTAGTAACAGATCTAACGATAGATGGTAATAGAAAGAGAAGAGAGAGCAGCGACGCTCTCTTCGGACAACGGTGAGAGGAGAGAGTTGGATCGTAAGAGAGCTGAAGCGACTTCTAGAGCCTTCAAGTCCTCTTTTATTTATTTATTTATTTATTTATTTATTTATTTATTTATTATTATTATTATTATTATTATTATTATTATTATTATATGTGTGTGTAGATAAGTAGCGTAATGTGTATATATAATATATAATTATATTTTGTGTGTGTAGATAAGTAGCGTAATTATATTTTGTGGGAGAGAAAGTATATGAACAGATACTACAATGTAATAGAACCAGTAACTTTAAAAAAAAAAAAAAAAAAAATATTTTGTGGGAGAGAATTGCGGGATAACCCGGGTTCGATTCCCACAAGTGACGATTCCTTTTGGGCCAGCTTCTGTGCCTCCCGAAGCGAACCGGGCGTACCTGGACCGTTAAACGGACAGAGAAAGACCCAGACCACATTGTGATTTACACCAATATATATATATATATATATATATATATATATATATATATATATATATATATATATATATATATATATATATTAAATAAAGTAATTAATAACTTTATTGGTAATTTGTAGATATTTAATATTCAGATCAACGAAATATTTTAATTGTGTTCCAAAACAATGATTCGTCATCAAATCAAAATCAAAATCAAGTGATTGGAGTGTTCAAATCTTCACTATATAATACATTGAGTACATGCATTCATGGTTAGTATTTGTTATTGTGAATAATGGTTTATGGTTTATAAAACTCAGCTATCAAGATACAATGTTTTGTCATAATGATTTAGAACATAAACAAATAAATATAGCAAAAAAGTAGTATAGATAATGATTTATTTATCTAATAGGATGTACATGAAGTTTAGTCCAAAATTAACATCACGGTAATACTAATATTTATAGAACTTAAATCGAACATCGCCGGGTAGTCGAAGATCCGAGGCCATCATCGGTTAAATTTCACGACTGGACCAAGATTTTAGGGTAGAAGTTAGGAGAGTGATTGAGACAACGATTACTGTCAAATAAAACCTCCACAAACAGATTTCAAGTACATTTTAGGGTGGATTGTAGGTTTTCGGACCAAGAAAGCGAGAACGGTGAAGTCGCGATCGAGAGGAGAAAGAAGATGAAAGGTCGGCGATGAAGATGAAGATGAGGGCAAGGTGCGGTTTTATTACACCAAATTTGTGCTAGCGGGTCGGGTTGTTGTATAGGGTTAAATATTTGTTTTGGACCGTTTTTAAAATACAGAGTATTAATTTGATAACATATATTAAGGCTTGATTAATGTATTATATTAAGAAAGCCTGGTTATTTTAGTGCAAATTATTGTAGGATCATGGTCCAAGTAGCTGTATGAACCATGAATATCATTTACATTTTATATGTATTATAATTAAATTTTTAGTACACATTGCTACATTATTTGATATCGAGATATATTATATGTCACTATATACACATTGCTAATGGACCGCAAGTGATTGATGAAATATGTATTATGTTTGTACAATTGTTGATAGCATATTCCCGGGGTTTCGTAGTGGCAACAGAGATCTTAAATATCTAAAAGATCGTGCAATTTTGGCACCAACTTTGAATATGGTAGATACAGTCAATGAATACATGAATGAATATAATAATGCTGAAGGAAGGACGTATCTCAGTTGCGATTCAGTATGTAAATCTGATTCTAATGTTGACATGCTTGTTGATCTGCACACACTTGAATTTTTAAATAGCTTACGATGTTCTGGAGTTTCAAATCACTCATTGACTCTAAAAGTTGGCTCACCAGTTATGCTCTTGAGAAATATTAATCACTCATTGGGGTTGTGCAATGGTACAAGGATGATCATTTCAAAGTTGGCTGATCATGTTTTAGAAGGTCAAATACTGTGCGGATCAAGTGCTACTACAAAGGTATTAATTCCAAAGATGTCCTTAACACCTTCTGATCCAAGATTGCCTTTTAAGTTCTAAAGAAAACAATTTCTCCTAATGTTGTCTTATGCCATGGCAATAAATAAAAGCCAGGGTCAAACACGGTCTGACGTGAGTTTGTTTTTGAAGAGGGTGATATTTAATCATGGTCAAATGTATGTAGCATTGTCAACAGTTAGTAATCCTAAGGGATTAAAAATACTCATTTGTGAAGAAAATGTACAATCTAAAAATACGACTACAAATGTCGTATATAAAGAAGTATTTAATAATGTCTAATAAATTCCAAATTTTGTGCCATTTTTTTTATATATAATACTATATATTATATTAATTATATTTATGACCGTGCATCGCACGGGTGCAAATACTAGTATAATCTATAAGCAATCTCATGCTATCATATACTCAATATGCAATCTCATGCAATCATATAATCTATAAGCAATCTCATGCTCAATATACAATCGCGTGCAATCATATAATCTATAAGCAACCTCATGCTCAATATGCAATCGCGTGCAATCATATAATCTATAAGCAATCTCATGCTATCATCTTGATCATGCAATAAAATGAACATGATGCTTTAGTATAAGTATAGATAGATATACATATACACTGTAACACCCCAAATTTTTGAAACTCTTAAAACTTATATAATAAAGATAATCTCTTATTAATTACCAAACAGAACATAAACTAAATGTAATTGTCGGGGTGCTAAGCCACATCGGAGCTGGAGAACTCAAATGCACAGGCTAGACTATCTAAACATCCTCAAAATAGTGTCAATACATCATCATGGCACGCAGGCCGAAAGGAAAACTAGCTAACTAAGTCTCGGTCCTCTAGCGCGCTCTGGAGCTACTCATCTGTGCCTGAAAGCCAAATATATCTGTTCAGCGAATAATGCTGGTAACCCACTCCAACGCGTTAAAATACAATAAATATATATATATATATATATATATATATATATATATATATATATATATATACACATATGTATGTATATACACATATGTATATATATATACACATATGTGTATATACATACATATGTATATATATATATATATATATATATATATATATATATATATATATATATATATACTCATATGTATATATATATATATACACATATGTATATATATATACACACATATGTATATATATATATACACATATGTATATATATATATATACATATGTGTACATATATATATACATATGTATATAGGGAAGGATTCAGGTGCGGGTATAGCTTCCCGTGCGGTTGTGCGGTTAGATCTGAGCTGTTGATCAAATTTAGATCAACGACTCAAATTAATAAAAATTAAAAAAAAAAAAAAATTCGTGTCAGGAAGAAGATAGCGCATACACAGTGTCTACACAAATGATAGCGTCTACACAAATAGTAGCGTATACACATAGAGTCTACACAAATGATAGCGTCTACACACAGTGTCTACACAAATGATAGCGTCTACACATAGCGTCTACACAAATGATAGCGTCTGCACAACCTCACGCACATTAAGTACAAACCCCACACACATTAAGCACAGCCTTCACGCACATTAAGCACAAACCCCACGCACTTTAAATATAAACTCACAGACTTTAAGTTTCAACAACTACTAACATTAAGTACAAAACTCTCGCACATTAAGTACAAAACCCACGCACATTAAGCACAAACATCACGCACATTAAGCACAAAACTCACGCACTTTAAGTATTAACTCACAGACTTTAAGTTTTAACAACTATTCACGTTAAGCACATCCCCACGCACATTAAGCACAAACCTCACGCACATTAAGCACAAACCACACGCACATTAAGCACAAAACTCACGCACATTAATCACAGATCCGCTCACTTTAATTTTGACCTAGATGCAAAAATTACAAAATTGCCACCGTGTTTTTTTTAAAAACTTTGATAATCCTGGACGTTGATTAAAGCGAGATGAATGGCTCAGATTAAACCGCACAACCGCACCTGAAGCCTTCTCCCGCACGAGAACCTAAATCCATGTGTATATATATATATATATATATATATATATATATATATATATATATATATATATATATATATATATATATATATATATATATATATACTTAGGAAACTCTAGCTTTAAAACCGAGAATAGACTCAACAAGTAGGGACAAACACATTCAACATTTATAATCATGCATATAAAGATACTAGCATATATCTTAAGGTCACAAGATTTATTTCACATCATTCATATCATTATTCAATCATTATCTCAACACATAAGCACACTTTGGTGGCGCCACAGGACCAATCGCATGCCAATACATGACGGTCAGCGCATATAGCGCTAACACGGCCCCGCAGGACCCTGCCTCATACCGCAACATGAAGGGGTTGATCGCAACCAACTGATGAACCGCAGCTCATCATAACGTTTGATCGCAACCAAACGGTGAACCGCAGCCCTATATAATATTTATATACCTGACCGATCGCAACCGGCTTGGTTAACAGCCGATGGTTCTCAACCCATCAAACTGCCCATATAACCAATTTGATCGCAACCAAATTGGGGTATCATGCACATATAACACATAGCAAGCACATGCAACCCACATTAGCACATTGTGAAGGGGGAGAAAACGTATAAATAAACTTATGCGTGGTCATCTACATACTAGGAATATTCCTAAGGGGTTCATACATCTTTCACCTAGGCCAACGGGATACCAATTCAATTAGCATGCAATACACAAGACTCTTTTATCCTACGAATGGTACCCGAAACATCAAACTAGACTCAGGCACGACAAACGGGGTCCGTTGGGACACCTCGGGGGTTGGGGAAATATCAAATGGGGAATACCACCATCCCACATTGGAAATTTCCAGCGGGTGGTCGGCGTCATACCTCTTGGCAGCGGGTGCCCGGCGGGCAGTCGCCTGCCCGCCTGCTGCCCGCTGCCGGCGACACCAATAAATTAGCGGGTAGGTGGCGGGTTCCCTACCCCCACCTACCCCCCACTGACTCTTTTGTAATATCTCGGTCCCGGGATCTTTTGTGGAACCCGAAACCATGTCTAGACACTTTTAAACACCAACGACGACGCCAAGTAGTCAAGTAGTGGATCAAAACCAAGAATCACATTAAACACATCCTAACATGAATTCTAAACATAATCAACACCCAAACATGTAAAATCCCACCCAAACATACCAAGAATATCACAATACGAAATTCACAATTTAACCTAGGGCTCTAATCATATTCAAATCACAAAATCATAATTTTATCTTTAAAATCAAGAACATCAAGACTTATCAAGAACAACACACAATTATCAAGATCCTCTTATAATCATCAAGAATATCAAGATCAACACATAAGATCATCTCATCAACACCAAGATCATATCATAATCATCATAAAAGATTTATCAAGACACAAGTATAGAATTGTATATCAAAAGGAGCCAAAGAAGAAGATTATATCAAGGAAAATAGGTTTTGTTGAGACATGGGTTACCTCTTAGCCTTAATAAGAATCATTGGCTACTAAGGTTCTTCTCTAAGATTTTCATCCGATTGATCTCCCTAGGCTTGGTGGTGGGGAATCTCCTGAGAATATTTTCGTGTAGTATAACTATGGGTGGTACGGGTTGTAATTGCTTTCTAATCCCCTATTTATAGAATCGGGAATCCTAATCATAATATGAATAGTGAAGGCCTACTTTCTTTATTCCTAATAGATATATAGGTTTAGGATTCCTAATTAGAATCTGACTAGTAAAAGGTTTACTCTCTTTATTCCTAATAGGCTTAGGACTCTAGTTTAGGCAAGGGTTCACGATCCATGGTGGACCACATTAATTAATTAAAGGGAATCCTAACCAAATTAAATCCTTTTAATTATTATTAATAGAATTAATTAAATAATTAATCTGGGATTGAAGGCCATAACACGGGGTGTTACAACACTCATTTGTAAAAAGAATATTTTTCTGTGGAGGTTTCTTAGAGCCACAATGACTCGCTTTGCTCTTCTTTTATAGAGTCTCAATGACTCGCTTTCTTTAGAGCCACAATAACTCGCTTTCTTTATAGTCGCAATTGTAACACTCCACTTTTCTAACTCTTAATTAACTCTCTAAGCAGTCATTAACATAAACTAAGCAGCGGAAAACTAGATAAAAGTAGTGTGGGCGTCACCGCCACAACCACCACTCTTGGTGGTTGCACAGGCTAAAGGGGTAAAACTAGAATTAAAGTAAAAGCCTGGCATCTAAATAAAATTTCTAGAACGTAAGGGGAAAAACATCACCCCAAATAGTCTACAACATCAAACGTCATAAGCCTAGATTCGTAACATCATCATCAATAAAAACTTAAGAGTTTAGACAGCTCAAACTAAGAGACTAATCTAACTCGATCTTCTCTCACTGCTGGGCCCACCTGAAAGGGGTTTTGCAAGCAACACACAGATAAATAGGAAAAATCCGTTAGCACGAAGCTAAGTATAACCACACTCAACCCTGTAAAGCATTCTAGCATATACATGGAAAACATTTGATATCATTGTATCAATAAACTAATCTCAAAGTATCTCTAGATTATCACATACTTTCTAGATGTTTGCGCCCTATAATAACAGCTGGCATGCTTATATATGTATAAGACTGATCACGTAGATTCATCAACATATAGACTTCTCAAATAGCTTATCAAGCAATTCTTGCTTACAGATTGAATCATGCTAAAAGACTATATAACTCAGGTGTTCACATGCTTCCACACTTTTATCACAACTTATTAAGTAAAACTTCTACTACATCACAATAATCATGCTCAAGGGAATATCTCCAGTTAAACTTCTCAAATAACAATCTTTTACGAAGCTCTATTCGTATACAAACGTGTATAGCATTGCGATCATGCTTGTTATGCAATCTAGTGCAACAATATATTCATACTCGTATATAATCTAGTGCAATAATATAATCATACTCTTATGCAATCTCGTGCAACAATATAATCATATTCTTATGCAATCTAGTGCAACAATATACTCATACTCATATGCAATCTCATGTAACAATATAATCATACTTGTAACACCCCAGATTTTCAAGACAATTAAAAGCTTAGATATTAAAGGTAATATCTCATTAAATCCCAAAGCGTAACATAAGTGTATGGGGTGCTATGCCACACCCGGGCTAGAGGGCCCAGGTGCACAGGCTGTCTAACTACTATTATTCGAAATATAAATGCATAACATGGCACGCAGGCCGAAAGGGAAGCTACACTACATCTACGCTCCAGTTCTAGCGCGCTCCAGTGCTCTAATCCTCTGTGCCTGAAAGCCAAATATATCTGTTCAGCGAGAGATGCTGGTAACCCACTCCAACGCGTTGAAATACAATACATATAGAGATATATATAGATATACGAAAACCATTGTGAGCATGAAGATATATCCTACGAACTCTAGCTTTTAAAACCGGGAATGACTCGACAGATAAGGTCAGACACAAGCAACAGTTATAACGAGCATATGCAGTTCACAATAGATAAGGCAGATAAGGCAAAGCATAAACAATAATCACAACCCATCATAAACAATCCCCAATATAAATCCCATAGTCACATCCCAAGGCACTCATAATCACAACTCGTCCATATCACACACATAACGCACATTGTTGGCGCCACAGGACCGATCGCATGCCCATACATGAGTGTCAGCGCATATAGCTCTGACACAGCCCCGCAGCACCATGCCCCGCATCGCAACACGGGGAGGTCGATCGCAACCGACCGATGAACCGCAGCTCATCATAATGTTTGATCGCAACCAAACAGTGGACCGCAGCCCAAGAGAGTGTCATCTGACCGCAGCCAGGATAAAGGACGAACCGCAGCTCGTATAGAAACGTTTGATCGCAACCAAACGGTGGACCGCAGCCCAAGAGAATGTCATCTGACCGCAGCCAGGAATACCAATCTGACCGCAGCCAGCTTCTGAACCGCAGCTCAGGATAACCAATCCGATCGCAACCGAATTGGGGTAGCACACACACATAACACATAGCAAGCACATGCAACCCACGTTACACATTGGGAAGGGGAATAAAGCATATAACAAACCTATGCGTGATCCATCACATACTAAGAATAGTCCTAAGGGGTTCATACTTCCTTCACCTAGGTCAACGGGATACCAATTCATCTAGCATGCGATATAACAGACTCATAACCCTACGAACGGTACCCGAAACATCAAACTAGACATAGGCACGACAAACGGGGTCCGTTGGGACACCACGGGGATCGGGGAAACATCAAACGGGGAAGCCAGGGTCCCGAGGTGGGAGAAATTCCAGCGGGTAGCCGGTGGGTGGGGGTCCATCCGCCGGCTGCCCGCCGGCTGACACTGTTCCGGGCAGCGGGTGCCCGGCGGGCAACTGCCCGCCCGCCGGCTGCCCGCTGCCGGAGCTGCCCGAATTGCCGCGGGTAGGTGGTGGGTCCCCTACCCCCCACCTACCCCCCACTGACTCTTTTCATCACTTTTCGCCCCGGGAACCATTGTGGAACCCGAAACCATGCTTAGACACTTTTCAACGTAATTAACGACAACACATAGACAATTAACGGATCAATTACGATAGACGAACGGCACATAACCTAACATGCTTTTCTAATCATAATCAACACCCAAACATGCGATTTCCCACCCGATAATCCAAGAATAAGATCATACGATACAACCTAGGGTTCTAATCACTTTTATATCCACAAGAATACAATTCGTCTTCTAATTGTAAGATTCGGTAGGAACAACACATATCATCAAGGATAGCAATTAATCATCAAGAACAACATAATCATCAAGAACAGCACATCATCATCAAGAATCCCAATTAATTATCAAGAACATCCCAATTATCAAGAAACTCCCAATATCAAGATTACCAAGATTCCCCATGGAATCATTAAATCAACATCAATAATAATCATAGTAATTCGCCATTCACAATCATACGGGGGAAACCCTAAGGGGAAATCATAGCTATGAAAATAGGTTTTGTTGAGACATGGGTTACCTCTTAGCCTTAATTAATTCCTTGGCTATGAAGGATCTTTCTTTAAGCTTCCTTGCTTTCTTGATTTCTCCTAAGGGAATTCTTGGAGCTCTTTTTGGGGTGGTGGGCGTTAATCATGTGGGGAGTTCTAGGTGCCTCTTAAGTCCCCTATATATATATATTTAGGAGTCCTAATTAGGAACTAATATTATAGGCTCGCTAATTCTATTCCTTTTGGAACTAAGGATTGGGTTTAGGGGTTGGGTTTATACATGAGGGCCCATGGACTATGGTGGGCCTTTTTTCCCTAATTAATTATAATTTATTCTTTCTCTTGGGTTACTGATTAATTGATTAAATGGTTTTAGGGGCCGTAACACGGGGTGTTACACTCTCCCCCCCTTACAAGGGGCTTCGTCCCCGAAGCCCGGTGTTATAGTCCACCCTTTCACCCCTAGACACCTCGTAGCTTGGCCTCCTGTTTAGGGTTGCGGCCTTACGTTTGTCTTGGCTTGGGGTAGGCTGAACTTCTGATGGTGTTGTGATAGGGAAGTTTTCGGTTGTACCTCGGTTTCCTGCGCTGGAACTGGGTGCACCGCGAGTGCCCAAGGCGGCCTCGATCGCTGCTACCCTTTGGTCGAGTGCGTGTGTGGTGCGGATCAGGGATGAGAACCCTTCTTCCATGATTTGATTCTGTCGGTCGAGCTGTGCGAGTATGCGTTCGTTGACTGAACCCTCGTCTTGTCCCCTCGGGTTCCCTCCTGGCTGTGGGTGCACTGACGGGTTAGGCCCGTCTTCCTCCTCTTGTCCTTCATTTTCTTCCGTGCCTCCGCAATCTTGCATGACCCGCTTGAGCTTTTTGTTGGAGATGTCCAACCGATCAACCAATTCCCTACGTTCCTCGTCGGGTTTTTGGCAAATTTCTTCGAGGGTGAGATAGTGCCCTCCTTCGATGTAGTAGATGTCGTTGCGGCGGAGGTTTTGGGAATTGAAAACCATGCCATTGGCGGTCTTGACTTCGGTGTGGCTTAGGTCTACCCCCTTTTTCTCCATGATCCAACTTAGGATCATCCCGTAAGGTAGGCTAAGCCGGTTGCTTGTTTTGCAGAACTCTATGTGCTTTAGCATGAGTGCCCGCAGGTTGAACTTGATTTTATGTTTTAGGAGATACGCAAGGGTGCACTCCAAGCTCCCCACATCCTTGCTCTTGTTATTGGTGGGCAAGAGGCTATCGGTTATAATCATAACCAATATCTTTTGCTCCGCCGATAGCCACTTTCGGTTGGGTCGAGTGGCCGAGGTGAACCCGTCCTCTTTCCCGAGTAAGTACCCGAGATAGTCTTTGTATCCCGTAGTTTGGGTATCAATCCACCCCTTTCGGTCATAGTTAGACACACCCGTGGTGGTCAATTTCAAGAGCTTGGCCAACCGGCCTTCGGAAAGCACAATTTCCTTGCCACGGACCTTGGTGGTCACTTCTACTTTGTCGCCCCGTTTGGTGGCCACAAGGTGTTGGTAGAATTCTTTCACCAATTCGGGGTATGTGTCCCCTTTGATGGCGAGGTAAGTATCTAAAAGGCCTTGGTATTTAAGCATATCAACGAATTCCGGAGAAAATTGTTCGGGTTCGAGTGCTTTACCTCCGATTACGGTGTAATCGGCGTTGCTCCATTCCGGGGTACGGATTCCGAGGGGTTTCTTTGGCATTGTGACGTTCGTTTGATGGCGACGTTTTCCGGTGATCTTTTTCCGGTGAGACGGCGGCGCTTTTTCCGGCAGGTTCTCCGGCGACGCCCCTTTTTCTGGCGAGGGCGGCGACGGTGGGAAGGGGTTTAGGTGGCGACTCGGTGGGAGGCGAGATGGCGTGGTGGTGGCGTCGCGTAGCGTGCGGCAGCGGGCGAGGCTCGGGCGGCTGGTGGGCTGGCGTCGTGGGTGGTCCCCGGTGGGGCGGTTTGGGCGGCAGCGCGGTGGTGTGATGCCGTCGGGGAGTGGCCGGGTGGCGACGGCGTCCGGCTGGCGGCGGCGTCGCGGGTTGTGGTGCGTTTGTGGTGGTCGGCCAGCGAGGTCTTAGGGGGGTGGGGGTGTCGTGGGAGAGAAGAGAGAGAGGTTGGGTGATTTGGGGAAGAAGGAGGAGGGTTTATGATTTGGGGATTTTATGGGTTTTAGGGATTTGGAGGGGTTTATTAAGAGGGTGTTCCCTTGTGGTTTCAAGAAACACACATGGGCTAGTGGTTAAGGGTTTGAACTTGTAAATGGGAGGTCTAGAGTTCAATTCCTAATGGTGACATTAGGTATTACTTGGTGGTGTAGTCTCCCTTTGTCTTTTTCCTTATTGGGGAAAGGGTTGAGTTGATGACATAACTTGTGCTTTACCTTGTGTTGGATCTTGATCAACGAAATCTTTATTCATAATACTTTCTAAATAGCTAGGCTAAGTAGACATAATGTTTCCGAAGTAATTAAACTAAATAAGTGGTCTATACGATACAGGGGGCGGTTACAAGGGGGTGATGGCTTAACCTAGACAGAATTCGCTTTCGGGGTTTTCTTCGGGGGTGATGGCTTAACCTAGACAGAATTCGCTTTCGGGGTTTTCTTCGGCGGGGTCCGTATGGTCCTCGTCTTCAGGGATTGGGTTTTCCCCTTCTAGGCCTTCTTCGTTTCTGAGGTCGGCTTGCGTTTGGCTCATGACGAATACTTTTCCGGGAGCGCCGTAGCCCCCTTGGTGACCGGTACCCCCGTGTTGGCCCGTGGTGGTGGGACGCGGTCTTTGGGGCCGAGTGCATTGGAAGGCCTTGTGTCCTTCCTCCCCGCAGTTGAAGCATCGCCAGGGGTTGCCTGCGCAGTCCTTGCCTTTGTGACTTTTGTTGCATCTCGGGCAAGGGAAGTTTCTTGGGTTCGCTTCGTTGCTTCCCGGGGGCGGTCTTGGGTTAGTCGGGTTGTTTGATCTCGTGCCGATGTCGTTCCTTGTTCTTTTCATCGGTGGTGCCCCACTCCCGGTGTTCCTTCTTCGCATTTGTTCCTGAGCTCCGCGTTGAAGTAGTTGGATCCGATAGAGGTTCGCGGCACTGACGTAAGCCTCGTTGAGGGTCCGGGGCCTACTTACTACTAGCGCCTTCCGGGCTTCGAAGTTGAGGCCCGATACGAATCTTTCTACCTTGGTCACCTCGGTGGGGACAAGTTCGGGTGCGAAGCGCGCCAGTTTGAGGAATCGTTTATGGTACTCCACGACGGTGGCCGTTCCTTGCTTTAGATGGAGGAACTCTTCATACATGGATGCTTTTATGTGGGTTGGGTAGAACCGTTCACGTAATCGTGCCTTGAGGCTTTCCCAGTTGAACCCTGGTTCTTGTCGGTGGGTGGGTCCTTCGTGGATCCACCAGAGGTCGGCCTCGTGTCCGAAGTAGAACGAGGCTATTTCTACACGACGCTCCTCTGGGCATTCTACTACCCCTAGAATCTTGTCAAGAGTCCGAATCCATTCTTCCAAGACTGCGGGGTCCTCCTCTCCGAAGAACGTGGGTGGTTGGTGATTCGAGACTTGTCGAGCGACGTCAGAGTTTGTATTCACCGGAGGCGGTAGGGGCCTGGCGTTGCGAAGGGTCGCGTCGCTTAACGCCTGCGCGACTTGTGTTAGTTGCTGTAGGGTTTGGGTCAAGGGGTCGTTGGTGGCGGGTTCCGGAGTCCTTGATTGCCTTCTGTTCGGTGCCATGCTATCGTCCTTCTGGTCAGTGTTTATAAGAATGTTAAGTTAGAGTTCGACGCACTTCTGGTGAAGTGATAAGTGGGGAAGGGTTTTAGAATGGGGAAGGGCAACGTGTATGGAAGTTATGTGTAAGTTTCACAATCTTACCGCGCGTCCTAAGATTCCTGAGTCCTATGTTCCTAGGTACTTAGAGCTCAAGCCTAATGTCCTAAAGTCCGGTCTTAAGAGTCTTTTCCTAGGGTCAAACTTAGGCTCTGATACCAACTGTAACACCCCAGATTTTCAAGACAATTAAAAGCTTAGATATTAAAGGTAATATCTCATTAAATCCCAAAGCGTAACATAAGTGTATGGGGTGCTATGCTACACCCGGGCTAGAGAACCCAGGTGCACAGGCTGTCTAACTACTATTCTTCGAAATATAAATGCATAACATGGCACGCAGGCCGAAAGGGAAGCTACACTACTTCTACGCTCCAGTTCTAGCGCGCTCCAGTGCTCTAATCCTCTGTGCCTGAAAGCCAAATATATCTGTTCAGCGAGAGATGCTGGTAACCCACTCCAACGCGTTGAAATACAATACATATAGAGATATATATAGATATACGAAAACCATTTTGAGCATGAAGATATATCCTACGAACTCTAGCTTTTAAAACCTGGAATGACTCGACAGATAAGGTCAGACACAAGCAATAGTTATAACGAGCATATGCAGTTCACAATAGATAAGGCAGATAAGGCAAAGCATAAACAATAATCACAACCCATCATAAACAATCCCCAATATAAATCCCATAGTCACATCCCAAGGCACTCATAATCACAACTCGTCCATATCACACACATAACGCACATTGTTGGCGCCACAGGACCGATCGCATGCCCATACATGAGTGTCAGCGCATATAGCTCTGACACAGCCCCGCAGCACCATGCCCCGCATCGCAACACGGGGAGGTCGATCGCAACCGACCGATGAACCGCAGCTCATCATAATGTTTGATCGCAACCAAATAGTGGACCGCAGCCCAAGAGAGTGTCATCTGACCGCAGCCAGGATAAAGGACGAACCGCAACTCGTATAGAAACGTTTGATCGCAACCAAACGGTGGACCGCAGCCCAAGAGAATGTCATCTGACCGCAGCCAGGAATACCAATCTGACCGCAGCCAGCTTCTGAACCGGCAGCTCAGGATAACCAATCCGATCGCAACCGAATTGGGGTAGCACACACACATAACACATAGCAAGCACATGCAACCCACGTTACACATTGGGAAGGGGAATAAAGCATATAACAAACCTATGCGTGATCCATCACATACTAAGAATAGTCCTAAGGGGTTCATACTTCCTTCACCTAGGTCAACGGGATACCAATTCATCTAGCATGCGATATAACAGACTCATAACCCTACGAACGGTACCCGAAACATCAAACTAGACATAGGCACGACAAACGGGGTCCGTTGGGACACCACGGGGATCGGGGAAACATCAAACGGGGAAGCCAGGGTCCCGAGGTGGGAGAAATTCCAGCGGGTAGCCGGTGGGTGGGGGTCCATCCGCCGGCTGCCCGCCGGCTGACACTGTTCCGGGCAGCGGGTGCCCGGCGTGCAACTGCCCGCCCGCCGGCTGCCCGCTGCCGGAGCTGCCCGAATTGCCGCGGGTAGGTGGTGGGTGCCCTACCCCCCACCTACCCCCCACTGACTCTTTTCATCACTTTTCGCCCCGGGAACCATTGTGGAACCCGAAACCATGCTTAGACACTTTTCAACGTAATTAACGACAACACATAGACAATTAACGGATCAATTACGATAGACGAACGGCACATAACCTAACATGCTTTTCTAATCATAATCAACACCCAAACATGCGATTTCCCACCCGATAATCCAAGAATAAGATCATACGATACAACCTAGGGTTCTAATCACTTTTATATCCACAAGAATACGATTCGTCTTCTAATTGTAAGATTCGGTAGGAACAACACATATCATCAAGGATAGCAATTAATCATCAAGAACAACATAATCATCAAGAACAGCACATCATCATCAAGAATCCCAATTAATCATCAAGAACATCCCAATTATCAAGAAACTCCCAATATCAAGATTACCAAGATTCCCCATGGAATCATTAAATCAACATCAATAATAATCATAGTAATTCGCCATTCACAATCATACGGGGGAAACCCTAAGGGGAAATCATAGCTATGAAAATAGGTTTTGTTGAGAAATGGGTTACCTCTTAGCCTTAATTAATTCCTTGGCTATGAAGGATCTTTCTTTAAGCTTCCTTGCTTTCTTGATTTCTCCTAAGGGAATTCTTGGAGCTCTTTTTAGGGTGGTGGGCGTTAATTATGTGGGGAGTTCTGGGTGCCTCTTAAGTCCCCTATATATATATTTAGGAGTCCTAATTAGGAACTAATATTATAGGCTCGCTAATTCTATTCCTTTTGGAACTAAGGATTGGGTTTAGGGGTTGGGTTTATACATGAGGGCCCATGGACTATGGTGGGCCTTTTTTCCCTAATTAATTATAATTTATTCTTTCTCTTGGGTTACTGATTAATTGATTAAATGGTTTTAGGGCCCGTAACACGGGGTGTTACAATACTCTTGTGCAATCTAGTGCAAATATATATTCATACTCGTATGCAATCTAGTGCGACAATATAATCATATTCTTACGCAATCTAGTGCAACAATATACTCATACTCATATGTAATCTCGTGCAACAATATACTCATAATCTTATGCAATCTAGTGCAACAATATACTCATACTCATATGCAATCTCGTGCAACAATATAATCATATTCTTATGCAATCTAGTGCAACAATATAATCATTCTCTTATGCAATCTAGTGCAACAATATACTCATATTAAACTACAATCTAGTGCAATAATATACTCATACACTCATATATAAAAAATAGAGTACTTTCTGTGGAGGTTTCTTTGTTACTTTCTCGAGTCTCTCTTGATTCTCTTTCTTTCTATCGATTCTATATTGACTCTCATACTTGAGTCTCTGTTGACTCTCTTTCTTGAGTCTCTGTTGACTCTCTTTCGTTATCTTATACTCGTAGACGGCTTAGGGTTTCACAGAAGTGTGACTTCCCGCATCGGGAACGACATAATTCTGACCCAATATCTCCTACCGTCTACGGAACCAATCTCGTGGTTCAAACTCTGTGGAATCAGGTATCGAACTATTAGTGTGCACACCCCCTAACCAGGATTCCAAGCCCGGCGGGAAGTTTCCAACCTCGTAATGTGGGAATACGCCGCGTTACATATACTGGGACCGCAAGGTCCATAATATCTCCTGAGATAAACATAGTCCAAACGGTATCCTCCAAAACCTCATTGGTATAGATAATACATAAATATATCACTCATGCATCAATCTCATGCATGCAACAATTCTATTACTTCTCAATGCATCAAAGAATGGTATACCACATGCTTATGGTTTTTGAAAGTATTTTTGGACTCACGTTGGCCCTTGATGCATCTTTGAAATATGATTCATGTGAAATGTCAAAATGCTCTATAACATGCTTTTAAATCATGTATACACTAACATGAAGTATTCAAGGATATATCATCATGCTCGATTTGCAAAATAACAATTTCTATACATTTCACTCAACAAGTATGCTTCTATTCTCATTGATCAAATAATACAATTTAATCATGCTTTCATAATAAATCCTATTCTCAAAGGATCATGCTTCTTTACTCAATAAGATCATTATTTGATCAGAAATTCAACAATTTCTCAAACACAGAGAGTTTAACAAAATATGCACTGTGTAACATTTCTTCACAAAATCCTTCTTAACATACTTGTTTTTAATCCAAATTCAACGAAATCAAAGCCAAAACGTGCGTCAAGACGATCCCAAAGAGCTGAGCCACAAGGGCCCGTAACACTTGGTCCGAAACGACACGTATCTGAGCCACAAGGGCCCGGCCACTACACAAAATCTCATCAAAACAATACTCAGGGACCTGGGGCGGGACTCCTCATGGTCTGCCCCATGAGCCCCGTTACTTCAACGGGACTAGGCGACGACCCTCCTCTAGGGTCATGCCCTAGTCCCGCGTAGCTACGGTCCTAGCCGGTGGCCCTCCTGATGGGCCGCGGCTAGGGCCGCTGGTCTGAATCTGGTGCACACTGTGTTGTGCACCAGATGGTGTTTCACCTGCAAAAACTCATCCAAACAAGTCCAAAACAATCTCAACAACTCACAAACGCATACTAGATCACTTCTAAGCATGAACACATTAAAAGCTCATAGTTTCTACTCATTTCTACTCAAAACTAGGCTTCACGGAGCCAAATTTAAAGAGGAATCCATGGGGTTATACCTCTTGTAGCTTCTTCTTCTTGTGTGAATTTCTTCTTCCTCTATTCTTAGCTAGCACCATCCTCACTTCCTAAAATTCCCAAACAAACATACAAGCTAAGCCTAAGGATATAAACCTCAGAGATTTAGAATAATGAAGCTAGAAACCTTAAAGGAAGATGAAGGAATGGATGGAAAATGCTTACTGTGAGTTTTCTTCTTCTACTAAAGCTTAGAGAGGCAAGGATGGGATCAAGAGAACAATGAGAATAGTGGAGTATAAATAGGGTGCAAAAACCTAGGTAGATGCTCAATGATTAGTGGAGGGCAAAATGGTCTTTTGGCTTACATCTTTAAATATATCAGACAAGGCCTTGTGGTTCACCTTGTATCATGGACCAAGGGTTATAAATGCTAACTTTAAATACTTTGGGGTTGAAAGTGAATTTTCCCAAAAGCTATATGGATGAACACTTGTTCAAAATTCCCTTTTAAATTCTCCCGGTCTTACTCAGATAAAATTCTCGATTTAAATCTTGGTATGCGAAGTACCCGAAAACTTAGGGATTTTCAAATGGGATTCATTTCTTTGGTGTCAAATTAATTTTAAAATGCGACAAAAATATTTTATTCAAACACCGATTGATCACAAAAATTTTAATGGGGTGAAAACGGCTATTTTGGTACTTCTTAATACCGGATTTATAAAATGAAATTTTGCGTTGTTACACTCTATCCCCTTAAAAGAAGTTTCGTCCCGAAATGTAGAAGGAACGGATCGATTTTCTCAAAACGGAAGCTTTCGAAAAGATGGTAAGAATCTCAAGAATTAGCTTAGAAGTTTCTCTTAGAATACTAAGAAGAAATGGAATCTCTGAGTTCCACACAAGCATCGAAGCAACTAAGGCGCTAAACTCAATCTAACTGCTAGATTCACTAGCTCAAAGTTTCTTTGTTACCTCTCTTATTCTTATCGTTCTTACCACTTATTTGGTCTCCACATTTGAACTTCTACGTTTTCTCTCATGAAAACTGGGAGTGTTTCACAAACACTTTTTTTTTATTCAGTAGCATGTTGCTCGTCTTTACTAGGGTCAGATACCCACAAATTCAAACTAAAATCGATCTGAACCTCTCTTGCTTGAATTACTATATACTTCCTTACATACTGATTACTATTCTCACCCCTCAAGGATAGGTTACACGTAAAGAGATCTAATTCTCATAACACTACTACGTTCACTCTGCTCGTAGTTGATAAACCTCAACTACCTTGATCCTTTCATTGGACGTCATCACTTCCTCATCGTTTACTTAATCCTTTAACTATTCATAGCGAACAAAATCAATCTTCATTACCGCTTTCACTTCCAAATGGCTTTGATTATATCTATCTATACTATGCTATTTAACGCGTATTGATGGGTTACCAGCATTATTCGCTGACCGGGGTTATCCCTATGTTTTACAAGTCTTGAGTAGATGACGAGCGCGCTAGTCGTTGTGGTAGCTAGTGTAGTTCCCTCCTTTTTAGTTACTTTGTTTTGGGCCTGTGAGCCTTAGTTAGACTTGGCCTGTGTGCCTTTGACTTATAATATTTTGATGGATTGTTGTAGACCTAGCCCGTGCACCCATGGTTTATGGGTGTAGCATAACGCTTTCAGATTTTAATTAGCTTTCGCTTTTGTTTGCCTTAATGATTAGTTGTTTATCGCGGAGTATTAAGTTTTAAATATGTTGGTAAAATCAGGGGTGTTACAAAACACATAAACAGTTAAGCAAGCATAAGGAAAGTCACAACCTCACCGCGTTCCTAACCGATACTTAGAGTTTTTTTTTTTTCTTTTTAACTCTAATTCTCATACTTAGTCACTGAACTTAGATTCTTTCCCATCTCAAATTTCATAACTTAGGGCTCTTTCCCTAATCTTATCCTTCCTAGGATTTCATTTAGGGGTCGTTTGGTTCACGGAATGTCAGATTACCTTCGGGAATGTTAGATTGCTGGTAATGTTAGATTACTGGGAATCTTAGATTCCTGTGTTTGGTTAAAATTGGGGTATATACTATAATCATGTTTGGGTTAGGGTTATCTTTTATACACACACTATAATATCCTTAACATATTTTTATATATTTTAATAAATTTTAAAATTAAAATAAATAAATAAATAAGATAATGGTATCATATATAATTACATGATTTTAAAATATTAACTAAAATCTTGAACTTGAGAAACAAAATTATTTTATATGCTAACATATATATATATATATATATATATATATATATATATATATATATATAAAATAAACTAACATAACCAACGTTATCTTACATAACCTAAGAAATTGAAGGGAATCACATTCCCTTCAAAATCCTACGTGGAGGGAATGTGACATTCCTTGGGAATGTTAGATTCCCTAAGATAATATGAACCAAACATAAGAATCTGAGCTTTGGAATGTCACATTCCCTTGGTTATGTTATATTACCTGAACCAAACGCCCCCTTAAGGTACTCTCCTTAGCTTGTCCTTCCTAGGACTTCAACTTAGAGGTTTTTTCTCAACTTGTCCTTCCTAGGACTATCGCTTAGAGTTTCTATACTCAATCTTAAGGGTTAAACTCCCTAGGTTTTCCCGCGGTTCAAGCCTCTCTGATACCAACTTGTAACACCCCACTTTTCTAAAACTTAATTAATTGACTAAACCTTTAAAGATAAACTAAAGCAACGGAATAAACTTACTAAACATCTTAATAGAGGTGTCACCGCCACAATCACTCTTCACGGTGATTGCACGGGCTAAGGATAAATCAAACTAAACATTAAAGTCTACGAATATCCACCAAACTAGGGGATGAGACCCCGGTGTCCAGCACCATCAAAACAAGGGTAGTCAACTACAAATCTCAAAAAGTAATAACATCAAGAGTTCAGACTACAACTAGCTATCTATGCTAATCTAGTCTAACTCGTACTCTCTCATGAACTGGGTCCACCTGAAAGGGGTTAACAAACAACAAGTAGAAAACAAACTCGTTAGCACGAAGCTAAGTATAACGCCACTCAACCCTGTAAAGTACTACAGTATATACTTTTGGAAAACAATTTTCTCATACTTAAATCAAGTATTCTCAAACACTTAAGCAACGTATAAACATTCTCATCAGGGTTTCTGTATGCTTGCAACCTAATTATTCAAATAAGCATGCTTTCACAAATATTTAACTTATGGACAAAGTATGTAAGAATGATAGAATGTCCCTTAATTGGACAAAGGGAGGACCTCTTACACAAGCCATGGCCTCCTAACTTTCCTCCTGAATCAGGGGAAGCGGTTACCCCCGCCTTGACCGCGCCTGGTCTGGAGACCGGGCAACGCGGCCGAGGTCGGCTGCCGAGCTCGGGCCGACCTCCAGCCGAGCTTGGTTCGACCTCATGCCGAGGCCTCACGCCGAGGCGGGTGCCGAGGTCTCGTGCTGGGGCGAGTACGTGGCACCACCCCGGGCCCCGTTCTTGCTCCGTGCTCCCGGGTCAGTTCGGGGCGATTTATAATATATCCATCAAGTATGTTGAAAGACTATTTGACAAAGCATATATAGCGTCAAAATTCAACCAATACGAGCTCTAGGAGAGCTACAAAATTATTTTGCAAGATATTCACTGTAGTGACAATCCAGAAGATTTGACTAATCCATTTCTACAATTTTGGATATATATTTTGTGTGTGGATTTGAAGATTGTCTTTTTTAGGGGGAGTATCATTTTACAATCCTGAAGATTGGGTTTTAACGACTAGCAGTTTTACCCTTTTTCCTAAGTTAAATTTTTTCCCCACGGGGTTTTTTTCCCCCCTTAAATCTAAGGTTTTTAATGAGGCAGCTAATCTAAAACAAGAATACATATACATCATGCACTCTTTTCCTCAACTAGTTTTTCCAACTGGGTTTTCTAGTGAAGTTTTTAATGAGGCATGAGTATGATATAGTAATGTAAATGGGGAAAAATTGCAAAATAATTGCTTAAGTAGACAAATCACAAAATCCTTAGGATTATGGCGATTATGTCTTGAAGGCTTATGGTTGCACTCTTTTTCCCTTAACTAAGTTTTTTCCCACTTGATTTTCTTAGTGTGAGGTTTTTAATGAGACAACTAATTCAACACATGGTTATCCATATATCATGTACTCTTTTCTTGACTACATTTTTCCCACATGATTTTTCTAGCAAGTTTTTACGAGACAGGATCATGTCAAATAATGTCCAAGGGGGAGTGTTATAAATATGATTATTGTGGACATTATTATATACATGGTAGCAGTTGTAATTGATTAGGTTACTACCTTTTATATGTATCATTATTACCTTGTATATAAGGATACTTTTGTATAAGAATTCTAGATGATGAATGAGAAGATCCTGACTTTCCTCCCCACTTTCTGTCAATTTTGAATATTCTTTCAACATAAAAAAATGACTTTATTTTTAAAAGGAATAAGGTGCAAATAAGCCATTGAACTAGACATGAAAATACAATTGGACCACTAAACTAAAAAAAGTTACAATTAAGCCATCGAACAACTTAAAATGATGCAATTCTACCAAATAACAGGTTACTTTGCCATGTCACCGGTTACCATGCTTACGATGAGAATTCAAACTGTATTGCAGTTACAATAGATAGGAGTACACAAGAGTATATCAAAGACTACCTCTAAACACTCCTATCTAATAGGATACAACTTCAGACTAATTCTAGCACCACATATTAACTACCATAGGTTATAGAATAATAATAACAAACATTATTAATAACACTCACACACCCCCTCAAGTGGAAGGTTGGTGAGAAACAACATGAAGCTTGCCTCGTGGTGCAGTGAACTTTGGACCTGGAAGCGGCTTGGTGAAGATATCAGCGAGCTGGTCCTTGGTTGATATGAAGTTCACCTTGAAGTCCCCTGTTGCAACTTTGTCTCGGACGAAGTGATAGTCAATCTCCACATGCTTCGTTCTAGCGTGGAATACTGGATTAGCACACAGATACGTGGCTCCTAGGTTATCACACCACAAAGTAGATGGTTAACCAGTGTGCAGCCCCAACTCTCGTAACAACGAAACAACCCAAGTAACCTCTGCAGCAACATTGGCTAGGGCTTTATACTCAGCTTCTGTCGAAGAGCAGGCCACAGTACGCTGTTTCCGGGACAACCAAGAGATGAGATTAGACCCGAGAAAAACAGCATATCCACTTGTGCTTTTCCTGTCAACCGGACAACCAGCCCAGTTAGAGTCAGAATAGGCATGAATCGATGTAGTGGGTGATGCACTCAGGTGCAGGCCATAGTGTAGAGTCCCCTTAATATATCGTCAAGGTTGTAAAAATCGGCCTAGGCGGCGCCTAGGCGCTAGGCGCCCCTTGGCCTTGCCGTTTTCAGTAGTATGCGATGGAAAATCGGCCGGCCGCCTTAGGCGGTCAAAGTCGGCCAATTCGGTCAAAATCGGCCAGGTCGGTCAACTCGATCGAGTCGGCCGATTTTGACCGAATAAATGTGATTTTATTTTTTTTTGGGGTTTTCGCTAAAAACGACGTCGTTTTGAGCGAAAATCCCAAAAAAAAAATAATCGAATTTAATCGCGAGAGAAACGCTGAAGTAACCCTAACTCCCCGACATTCTTCACTTCTTCTCTCCATATGCTGCTGTCGAACTGAAGTGCTGAAGCCTGAAGACATGAAGTGCGAGTCCAAGCTCCGCCGTCAGCTGAAGTGACGAACTGAAGCTCCGTCGTCTGCTACTGCCTACTCCGCCGTCAGCTACTGCCTACTCCACCGTCTGCTACTGCCTACTCCACCGTCTGTTATCTACTGTACCGCTGTACGTTTTTTTTTATTTTATTTTTTTTTGTCGTTAATCATCAATCTCTACTATACCTACTCCATCGTCTGTTATAGTGTTATCTACTGTACATTTCTTTTTTAATTTGTTATTTTTGTCGTTAATCATCAATCTCTACTGCCTACTCCGCCGTTAATCATCAATTTGTTATTTTTGCCGTATGCCCGTATGCTACAGTTGCTACCAGCTACATTGCTATTTGCTACTTAAGATTTAACTCAATTAATATATTGATATGTTATTATGTTAATTGTTAAATACTTAAATGTTAATCAATTGCCGATTTGCCGTATTATGATTTATGCATTATTTGTTAATCAAATCAAAATTTCAAATACACTAAGCGGTTAAGCAGTATGCAGTATCTATAATTCCATATTTGTCTTTTAACTCTTTATTTCTTAATTGTTACTTTGTTAGTCAAAATGCATGAATTATGATTCAATGATGAATTGATGATTAGTGATTTAGTGATATGGTGAATTTCGGATTATAAATTTGTTAATTGTAAATGTCAAATGAATTATACATTTATTATGTAATGTACTAATTTGTATGTTTTTTAGTGATAATGGCTTCATCAAGTGCTTCGGTTACTCAAAGTATTGGATCTTCGGAAGCATCCACACTTAAAAGGAGATCAAATGATGTAGGATGGGATTATGGTAGCTTAGTTGATGCAAAAAATTTGGATAGAGTAAAATGTTTGTTGTGCGGGAAACTTTTATCCGGTGGAGTGTATAGAATAAAAGAGCATATTGCTCATATACAAGGAAATGTTGCTCCATGTTCTAAAGCTACTAAGGATGATCAACTTAAGTGTAGGAATGAAATCAATGAAGCTAAGATGAGAAGGAAAAATAAAAAAGTTAGTGAAGATAATTTAAGAGCCGGGGTGAATATTGATAGTAGAAGTGAGTCAATTGATGTTGACGAGTTACAAGGGTCTCTTGGATCTATGAAGCCACCACGTTCACTTGGCCCAATGGATAAGTTTGCAAGTGGCATAAATCCCGAACCTTCAATGAATTTAGGAAAGACATTGCAACAACAACGTATTGATGGTGCACTATGGAAGGAAAGGACAAATAGAGTGAAAGAATATATATGTAGATGGGCATATGAGGCCGCTATTCCTTTTCATGCATTTGAAAGAGATAGCTTTAAGATGATGTTAGAAGCAATTGGACAATTCGGTCCCGGAGTTGAATCACCAAGTAGATATGAGATGAGTGAAACATTCTTGAAAAAAGAAGTTGATAAAGTGAAAGAGTCTTTGAAGATACATGAAGAGGAGTGGAAGCAAAATGGATGCTCAATCATGACGGGTGCTTGGACCGATAGAAAGAGAAGAAGTGTAATGAATTTGTGTGTGAATTCGATGAATGTAGTTGTATATTAATCATCATAATCAGACACAATACAAAGGATATATAAGCAAGGAAGTAAGACTAGAGTCCTATTCTAACACATACAAGAACAGAATTCTAGTGTACCATAAATACAAGTCCTAACACTCCCCTTCAAGTGCAAGGTTGATAGCCAACAACATTGAGCTTGTCACGTAAAAACTGATAGCGCTTGCTGGCCAAAGAGTTAGTAAATATGTCAGCAAGCTGATCCTTTGTAGAAATAAAATGAACTTGTATTTCACCCTTAGACACTTTGTCACAAACAAAGTGGTAGTCGATCTCGACATGCTTCGTCCGAGCATGAAAAACCGGATTGGCACACAGGTAGGTGGCCCCTAAATTGTCACACCATAGCCGAGGCGGAACCGTGAATGAAATACGCAACTCGCGCAGTAAGGAGACAAGCCAGGTGACCTCAGCAGCCACATCCACAATAGCTTTGTACTCAGCCTCCGTGGAAGAACGGGCCACAATACGTTGCTTCTTACACACCCATGAGACCAAGTTACACCCAAAAAACACCGCAAAACCACTCGTTGACATCCGATCAACCGGATCACCAGCCCAATCAGAATCAGAATACGCATGAATAGAGGCAGAAGGCGACTTCCGGATAAATAAGCCGAGATGCGTGGTACCTTTCACATAGCGTAGAACCCGCTTGAGCATAGACCAGTCAGCCGTGGTAGGAGCTTGCATGCGCTGACAGAGCTGATTCACTGCAAAAAAAATATCAGGCCTAGTGACAGTAAGATACTGAAGAGCCCCAACCAGACTCCGGTACTGAGTAGGATCTGCATACGGAACCACGGACTCCTCAGCCACCTTGACCAAAGAGACTGGTGTGCCAAGAGCCTTGCAATCAACCATGCCAGCTCGCTTCAAAAGATCACCCATGTACCGCTTCTGAGACAACAAAAGGCCACCTTGATGAGAGACCGTCTCAATACCAAGAAAGAAGTACGAAGCCCCCATATCTCGAACCTTAAAAACAGTGGCCATCCGAGAAATTAAGCTAGCGACCTGAGCCTGATCAGAACCAATCACAAGAATATCGTCCACATAGACGAGAACAAACAACTGAAAATTAGAGCAAGAGTGAATAAACAAGGACACATCAGTTTTCGAGGAAGCAAACCCAGCAGAAACTAAGAAATCATGTAACCGAGTAAACCACGCCCGCGGAGCCTGTTTAAGACCATAGAGCGACCGTTGTAGCAAATAGACATAACCTGGTTTACTCTTATCTTCATACCCAGGCGGCTGACGCATATAAACGGTCTCCGACAAATTTCCATTGAGAAACGCATTGTGAATATCAAGCTGCCGGATCACCCAGTCACGAGACACGGCAAGAGAGGGCAACAAACGTACCGTGGTGGGTTTGACCACCGGACTGAACGTATCGAAAAAATCTTGACCAGCCACTTGGTTAAACCCCTTGGCCACGAGCCTCGCCTTATATCGCTCAACAGAACCATCCGCCTTGCGCTTGGTTCGAAAAACCCACTTACAGCCGACAACATTCATACCGTGAACCTCTGGAACTAACCGCCATGTGTTATTATGCAGCAACGCATTAAATTCAGTGTCCATCGCCTCACGCCACTGCGGAGATTTCACCGCTTGAGAAAAGCACGTCAGATCCAGATTAGAAGACTGAGCAACCAGTGCCACATGATCCTCGGCAGCCACCCCCATACTGCGCAAGGACATAGAGTGCGACCTTGGGAGGAGCTGCCGACGCCGCCGGCGCCGAACCGGGACTGCCGTGGGCGTTGAGGCCGTCGCTGCTGCACTGGATAGAGCAGCAGCATGCAGAGGCGCTGCTTGCCGCAAATCAGGCACAACACCCGTCTCCTGAGCTGCACGTGGAGCCGCCGTAACAGATAATGACGGCAAACAGGAGGCAATACGCACAGGAGCCACAGACCACGGATCAGATGCATTCTCAGAGGGCAGAACCTGCGGAGCAGAAGCAGAAAGAAAAGGGAACACAGATTCATCAAATCTCACGTGTCGGCAAACAAAAACCTTATTAGTGGCAAGATTCATGCAACGATAACCACGAAAAGAATCAGGATACCCTAAAAACACACAGGGAGCCGATCGATACTCAAGTTTATTTTTATTATACGGGCGTAGTAATGGAAAACAAAGACATCCGAAGACTCGCAAAAACGAATAGGAGGGAGGAGAGCGATATAGCAATTGATACGGACTAGAATTCCCCAGAACAGACATAGGCAACCTATTAATAAGATAAACGGCGACCTCAAAAGCATACTCCCAAAACCGAATAGGAACAGAAGCCTGAGCCATTAAAGCAAGGCCAGTCTCAACGACATGACGATGTTTTCGTTCAACCCGGTCATTCTGCTCATGCGTATAGGCACAGGATTGACGATGAACAATACCAAGACTAGTGAGAGTAGTATGTAATTTTTTATACTCTCCCCCTAAATCCGATTGTAGACACTTAATTTTGCAGGAAAAGGACCGCTCAACCATAAGACGAAAACGAGCAAAAATATCATATAAGTCCGTTTTTGCACGCATAGGAAACAACCAAGTGAAGCGAGAGAAGTCATCAACGAATAAAACAAAATATCGATAACCATTAACAGATGTAACAGGCGCAGGGCCCCATATATCGGTATAAATCAAATCAAGTACATGACGACTCGACGAACTAACACGAGGCAAGGGAAATCGAGAGGACTTCCAAAGTTGACAAGGCGAACACAATGACGAACTAATACTTTTAACAGACGAACTAACAGGACAAGACTTCAATACTTGACCCAAGACGCGATGGTGTGGATGTCCAAGACGCTTGTGCCAAACCAAAGGAGATGCCCGAGACGCAAAGAACGCAGCAGACGCGGAAGGCGACATTGGCCACGTATACAAACCACCAGAGGTGCGGCCTTCATACAGGACCGCCTTGCTTGAAGGATCCTTCACAAAGAAAACATCAGGGTGAAATTCGAAAAAGACATTATTATCGGTGGCAAACTTACGAACAGACAATAATGACGCAGAAAGAGAGGGAACATGTAAGACATTAGATAGATTAAACGAACGAGACGCAGTGGTTAACGAAGCATGACCAAGACCAGAAATAGGCAAACCTGCACCGTTTCCAACACGGAGAGTATCCGGGCTAGTATACTCAGCCATAGAGGACATCACCGAGGCATCCGGGGTGGCGTGATCCGTAGCACCGGTGTCGGGGAACCAATCATGAGGACCCGCAGAATCAGTATCACCAGTCTGAAAAGGCCATATGAGCCTGAGGAGCCGGATCATGAGCATAACGCTGAAAACATGTATGGGCAGTGTGTCCCTGGGCATTACACAACTGACACCGCGAAACATACGAGCGGCCACCACCACCGCGATTCTGACCACGACCGCGGCCACGCTGCCCACGGCCACGGCCACCAGACCTGCCGCCACACTGTACAGCCATCGCTGCCAGACCAGAAGGCCCTCCGACAGCACCATCATCCGCACATATAAACTCGTGCGCGACCAAAAAATCCGCGAGTTCAGTAAGAGAGACCGACTCACCCGTCGTCAGAGTCGCTGCAAGAGGCCGATACTCCGAGCGCAATCCACGGAAAACATACAAATTCTGGTCATCCAACGAAAAATGGCGACCGGCCAAGGCTAAGTCCTCGACTATGACCTGCGCACGACCAAGGTAGTCGGCCACGGACTCAGTCCCTTGCCGAAGATTCTGCAATTGTCCAAGCAAACGAAGAATACGGGCACGAGTGGTCAAACCAAGAGCACGCTCAATCGCCGTCCAAACCTGCCGAGACGTCGTCCAACCTACCGCATGATGCATAACCTCCTCAGAGAGAGAAGAGATTAGCATTGAAAGGACTGCTTGGTCTTGCTGCAACCACGCCGCATGAGCAACTGATGGATCGGGCACAGCAGATTCGACCACGGTAACACCAGGAGAAACAGCGACAGCGGGAGTGTAACACCCCAGATTTTCACGACAATTAAAAGCTTAGATATTAAAGGTAATATCTCAATAAATCCCAAAGCGTAACATAAGTGTATGGGGTGCTATGCCACACCCGGGCTAGAGAACCCAGGTGCATAGGCTGTCTAACTACTATTCTTCGAAATATAAATGCATAACGTGGCACGCAGGCCGAAAGGGAAGCTACACTACTTCTACGCTCCAGTTCTAGCGCACTCCAGTGCTCTAATCCTCTGTGCCTGAAAGCCAAATATATCTGTTCAGCGAGAGATGCTGGTAACCCACTCCAACGCGTTGAAATACAATACATATAGAGATATATATAGATATACGAAAACCATTGTGAGCATGAAGATATATCCTACGAACTCTAGCTTTTAAAACCAGGAATGACTCGACAGATAAGGTCAGACACAAGCAATAGTTATAATGAGCATATGCAGTTCACAATAGATAAGGCAGATAAGGCAAAGCATAAACAATAATCACAACCCATCATAAACAATCCCCAATATAAATCCCATAGTCACATCCCAAGGCACTCATAATCACAACTCGTCCATATCACACACATAACGCACATTGTTGGCGCCACAGGACCGATTGCATGCCCATACATGAGGGTCAGCGCATATAGCTCTGACACAGTCCCGCAGCACCATGCCCCGCATCGCAACACGGGGAGGTCGATCGCAACCGACCGATGAACCGCAGCTCATCATAATGTTTGATCGCAACCAAACAGTGGACCGCAGCCCAAGAGAGTGTCATCTGACCGCAGCCAGGATAAAGGACGAACCGCAGCTCGTATAGAAACGTTTGATCACAACCAAACGGTGGACCGCAGCCCAAGAGAATGTCATCTGACCGCAGCCAGGAATACCCATCTGACCGCAGCCAGCTTCTGAACCGCAGCTCAGGATAACCAATCCGATCGCAACCGAATTGGGGTAACACACACACATAACACATAGCAAGCACATGCAACCCACATTACACATTGGGAAGGGGGATAAAGTGTATAACAAAACTATGCGTGATCCATCACATACTAAGAATAGTCCTAAGGGGTTCATACTTCTTTCACCTAGGTCAACGGGATACCCATTCAACTAGCATGCGATATAACGGACTCATAAACCTACGAACGGTACCCGAAACATCAAACTAGACATAGGCACGACAAACGGGGTCCGTTGGGACACCACGGGGATCGGGGAAACATCAAACGAGGAAGCCGGGGTCCCGAGGTGGGAGAAATGCCCGCTGCCGGAGCTGCCCGAATTGCCGCGGGTAGGTGGTGGGTCCCCTACCCCCCACCTACCCCCCACTGACTCTTTTCATCACTTTTCGCCCCGGGAACCGTTGTGGAACCTGAAACCATGCTTAGACACTTTTCAACGTAATTAACGACAACTCATAGACAATTAACGGATCAATTACGATAGACGAACGACACATAACCTAACATGCTTTTCTAATCATAATCAACACCCAAACATGCGATTTCCCACCCGATAATCCAAGAATAAGATCATACGATACAACCTAGGGTTCTAATCACTTTTATATCCACAATAATACGATTTGTCTTCTAATTGCAAGATTCGGTAGGAACAACACATATCATCAAGGATAGCAATTAATCATCAAGAACAACATAATCATCAAGAACAGCACATCATCTTCAAGAATCCCAATTAATCATCAAGGACATCCCAATTATCAAGAAACTCCCAATATCAAGATTACCAAGATTCCCCATGGAATCATTAAATCAACATCAATAATAATCATAGTAATTCGCTATTCACAATCATACGGGGGAAACCCTAAGGGGAAATCATAGCTATGAAAATAGGTTTTGTTGAGACATGGGTTACCTCTTAGCCTTAATTAATTCCTTGGCTATGAAGGATCTTTCTTTAAGCTTCCTTGCTTTCTTGATTTCTCCTAAGTGAATTCTTGGAGCTCTTTTTTGGGGTGGTGGGCGTTAATCATGTGGGGAGTTCTAGGTGCCTCTTAAGTCCCCTATATATATATTTAGGAGTCCTAATTAGGAACTAATATTATAGGCTCGCTAATTCTATTCCTTTTGGAACTAAGGATTGGGTTTATACATGAGGGCCCATGGACTATGGTGGACCATTTTCCCTAATTAATTATAATTTATTCTTTCTCTTGGGTTACTGATTAATTGATTAAATGGTTTTAGGGGCCGTAACACGGGGTGTTACACTCTCCCCCCCTTACAAGGGGCTTCGTCCACGAAGCCCGGTGTTATAGTCCACCCTTTCACCCCTAGACACCTCGTAGCTTGGCCTCCTGTTTACGGTTGCGGCCTTACGTTTGTCTTGGCTTGGGGTAGGCTGAACTTCTGATGGTGTTGTGATAGGGAAGTTTTCGGTTGTACCTCGGTTTCCTGCGCTGGAACTGGGTGCACCGCGAGTGCCCAAGGCGGCCTCGATCGCTGCTACCCTTTGGTCGAGTGCGTGTGTGGTGCGGATCAGGGATGAGAACCCTTCTTCCATGATTTGATTCTGTCGGTCGAGCTGTGCGAGTATGCGTTCGTTGACTGAACCCTCGTCTTGTCCCCTCGGGTTCCCTCCTGGCTGTGGGTGCACTGACGGGTTAGGCCCGTCTTCCTCCTCTTGTCCTTCATTTTCTTCCGTGCCTCCGCAATCTTGCATGACCCGCTTGAGCTTTTTGTTGGAGATGTCCAACCGATCAACCAATTCCCTACGTTCCTCGTCGGGTTTTTGGCAAATTTCTTCGAGGGTGAGATAGTGCCCTCCTTCGATGTAGTAGATGTCGTTGCGGCGGAGGTTTTGGGCATTGAAAACCATGCCATTGGCGGTCTTGACTTCGGTGTGGCTTAGGTCTACCCCCTTTTTCTCCATGATCCAACTTAGGATCATCCCGTAAGGTAGGCTAAGCCGGTTGCTTGTTTTGCAGAACTCTATGTGCTTTAGCATGAGTGCTGGCAGGTTGAACTTGATTTTATGTTTTAGGAGATACGCAAGGGTGCACTCCAAGCTCCCCACATCCTTGCTCTTGTTATTGGTGGGCAAGATGCTATCGGTTATAATCATAACCAATATCTTTTGCTCCGCCGATAGCCACTTTCGGTTGGGTCGAGTGGCCGAGGTGAACCCGTCCTCTTTCCCGAGTAAGTACCCGAGATAGTCTTTGTATCCCGTAGTTTGGGTATCAATCCACCCCTTTCGGTCATAGTTAGACACACCCGTGGTGGTCAATTTCAAGAGCTTGGCCAACCGGCCTTCGGAAAGCACAATTTCCTTGCCACGGACCTTGGTGGTCACTTCTACTTTGTCGCCCCGTTTGGTGGCCACAAGGTGTTGGTAGAATTCTTTCACCAATTCGGGGTATGTGTCCCCTTTGATGGCGAGGTAAGTATCTAAAAGGCCATCGTATTTAAGCATATCAACCAATTCCGGAGAAAATTGTTCGGGTTCGAGTGCTTTACCTCCGATTACGGTGTAATCGGCGTTGCTCCATTCCGGGGTACGGATTCCGAGGGGTTTCTTTGGCATTGTGACGTTCGTTTGATGGCGACGTTTTCCGGTGATCTTTTTCCGGCGAGACGGCGGCGCTTTTTCCGGCAGGTTCTCCGGCGAGCCTTTTCCGGCGACGCCCCTTTTTCTGGCGAGGGCGGCGACGGTGGGAAGGGGTTTAGGTGGCGACTCGGTGGGAGGCGAGATGGCGTGGTGGTGGCGTGGCGTGGCGTGCGGCAGCGGGCGAGGCTCGGGCGGCTGGCATCGCGGGTGGTCCCCGGTGGGGCGGTTTGGGCGGCAGCGCGGTGGTGTGATGCCGTCGGGGAGTGGCCGGGTGGCGACGGCGTCCGGCTGGCGGCGGCGTCGCGGGTTGTGGTGCGTTTGTGATGGTCGGCCGACGAGGTCTTAGGGGGGGGGGGGGTCGTGAGAGAGAAGAGAGAGAGGTTGGGTGATTTGGAAGAAGGAGGAGGGTTTATGATTTGGGGATTTTATGGGTTTTAGGGATTTGGAGGGGTTTATTAAGAGGGTGTTCCCTTTTGGTTTCAAGAAACACACATGGGCTAGTGGTTAAGGGTTTGGACTTGTAAATGGGAGGTCTAGAGTTCAATTCCTAATGGTGACATTAGGTATTGCTTGGTGGTGTAGTTTCCCTTTGTTTTTTTCCTTATTTCGTCTTTTAGTGGGGAAAGGGTTGAGTTGATGACATAACTTGTGCTTTACCTTGTGTTGGATCTTGATCAACGAAATCTTTATTCATAATACTTTCTAAATAGCTAGGCTAAGTAGACATAATGTTTCCGAAGTAATTAAACTAAATAAGTGGTCAATACGATACAGGGGGCGGTTACAAGGGGGTGATGGCTTAACCTAGACAGAATTCGCTTTCGGGGTTTTCTTCGGCGGGGTCCGTATGGTCCTCATCTTCAGGGATTGGGTTTTCCCCTTCTAGGCCTTCTTCGTTTCCGAGGTCGGCTTGCGTTTGGCTCATGACGAATACTTTTCCGGGAGCGCCGTAGCCCCCTTGGTGACCGGTACCCCCGTGTTGGCCCGTGGTGGTGGGACGCGGTCTTTGGGGCCGAGTGCATTGGAAGGCCTTGTGTCCTTCCTCCCCGCAGTTGAAGCATCGCCAGGGGTTGCCTGCGCAGTCCTTGCCTCTGTGACTTTTGTTGCATCTCGGGCAAGGGAAGTTTCTTGGGTTCGCTTCGTTGCTCCCCGGGGGCGGTCTTGGGTTAGTCGGGTTGTTTGATCTCGTGCCGATGTCGTTCCTTGTTCTTTTCATCGGTGGTGCCCCGCTCCCGGTGTTCCTTCTTCGCATTTGTTCCTGAGCTCCGCGTTGAAGTAGTTGGATCCGATAGAGGTTCGCGGCACTGACGTAAGCCTCGTTGAGGGTCCGGGGCCTACTTACTACTAGCGCCTTCCGGGCTTCGAAGTTGAGGCCCGATACGAATTTTTCTACCTTGGTCACCTCGGTGGGGACAAGTTCGGGTGCGAAGCGCGCCAGTTCGAGGAATCGTTTATGGTACTCCACGACAGTGGCCGTTCCTTGCTTTAGATGGAGGAACTCTTCATACATGGATGCTTTTATGTGGGTTGGGTAGAACCGTTCACGTAATCGTGCCTTGAGGCTTTCCCAGTTGAACCCTGGTTCTTGTCGGTGGGTGGGTCCATCGTGGATCCACCAGAGGTCGGCCTCGTGTCCGAAGTAGAACGAGGCTATTTCTACACGACGCTCCTCTGGGCATTCTACTACCCCTAGAATCTTGTCAAGAGTCCGAATCCATTCTTCCAGGACTGCGGGGTCCTCTTCTCCGAAGAACGTGGGTGGTTGGTGATTCGAGACTTGTCGAGCGACGTCAGAGTTTGTATTCACCGGAGGCGGTAGGGGCCTGGCGTTGCGAAGGGCCGCGTCGCTTAACGCCTGCGCGACTTGTGTTAGTTGCTGTAGGGTTTGGGTCAAGGGGTCGTTGGTGGCGGGTTCCGGAGTCCTTGATTGCCTTCTGTTCGGTGCCATGCTATCGTCCTTCTGGTCAGTGTTTATAAGAATGTTAAGTTAGAGTTCGACGCACTTCTGGTGAAGTGATAAGTGGGGAAGGGTTTTAGAATGGGGAAGGGCAACGTGTATGGAAGTTATGTGTAGGTTTCACAATCTTACCGCGCGTCCTAAGATTCCTGAGTCCTATGTTCCTAGGTACTTAGAGCTCAAGCCTAATGTCCTAAAGTCCGGTCTTAAGAGTCTTTTCCTAGGGTCAAACTTAGGCTCTGATACCAACTGTAACACCCCAGATTTTCACGACAATTAAAAGCTTAGATATTAAAGGTAATATCTCATTATATCCCAAAGCGTAACATAAGTGTATGGGGTGCTATGCCACACCCGGGCTAGAGAACCCAGGTGCACAGGCTGTCTAACTACTATTCTTCGAAATATAAATGCATAACGTGGCACGCAGGCCGAAAGGGAAGCTACACTACTTCTACGCTCCAGTTCTAGCGCGCTCCAGTGCTCTAATCCTCTGTGCCTGAAAGCCAAATATATCTGTTCAGCGAGAGATGCTGGTAACCCACTCCAACGCGTTGAAATACAATACATATAGAGATATATATAGATATACGAAAACCATTGTGAGCATGAAGATATATCCTACGAACTCTAGCTTTTAAAACCAGGAATGACTCGACAGATAAGGTCAGACACAAGCAATAGTTATAACGAGCATATGCAGTTCACAATAGATAAGGCAGATAAGGCAAAGCATAAACAATAATCACAACCCATCATAAACAATCCCCAATATAAATCCCATAGTCACATCCCAAGGCACTCATAATCACAACTCGTCCATATCACAGACATAACGCACATTGTTGGCGCCACAGGACCGATCGCATGCCCATACATGAGGGTCAGCGCATATAGCTCTGACACAGTCCCGCAGCACCATGCCCCGCATCGCAACACGGGGAGGTCGGTAGCAACCGACCGATGAACCGCAGCTCATCATAATGTTTGATCGCAACCAAACAGTGGACCGCAGCCCAAGAGAGTGTCATCTGACCGCAGCCAGGATATAGGACGAACCGCAGCTCGTATAGAAACGTTTGATCGCAACCAAACGGTGGACCGCAGCCCAAGAGAATGTCATCTGACTGCAGCCAGGAATACCCATCTGACCGCAGCCAGCTTCTGAACCGCAGCTCAGGATAACCAATCCGATCACAACCGAATTGGGGTAACACACACACATAACACATAGCAAGCACATCCAACCCACATTACACATTGGGAAGGGGGATAAAGCGTATAACAAACCTATGCGTGATCCATCACATACTAAGAATAGTCCTAAGGGGTTCATACTTCTTTCACCTAGGTCAACGGGATACCCATTCAACTAGCATGCGATATAACGGACTCATAAACCTACGAACGGTACCCGAAACATCAAACTAGACATAGGCACGACAAACGGGGTCCGTTGGGACACCACGGGGATCGGGGAAACATCAAACGGGGAAGCCGGGGTCCCGAGGTGGGAGAAATTCCAGCGGGTAGCCGGTGGGTGGGGTCCACCCGCCGGCTGACACTGTTCCGGGCAGCGGGTGCCCGGCGGGCAGCTGCCCGCCCGCCGGCTGCCCGCTGCCGGAGCTGCCCGAATTGCCGCGGGTAGGTGGTGGGTCCCCTACCCCCCACTGACTCTTTTCATCACTTTTCGCCCCGGGAACCGTTGTGGAACCTGAAACCATGCTTAGACACTTTTCAACGTAATTAACGACAACTCATAGACAATTAACGGATCAATTACGATAGACGAACGGCACATAACCTAACATGCTTTTCTAATCATAATCAACACCCAAACATTCGATTTCCCACCCGATAATCCAAGAATAAGATCATACGATACAACCTAGGGTTCTAATCACTTTTATATCCACAAGAATACGATTCGTCTTCTAATTGCAAGATTCGGTAGGAACAACACATATCATCAAGGATAGCAATTAATCATCAAGAACAACATAATCATCAAGAACAGCACATCATCATCAAGAATCCCAATTAATCATCAAGGACATCCCAATTATCAAGAAACTCCCAATATCAAGATTACCAAGATTCCCCATGGAATCATTAAATCAACATCAATAATAATCATAGTAATTCGCTATTCACAATCATACGGGGGAAACCCTAAGGGGAAATCGTAGCTATGAAAATAGGTTTTGTTGAGACATGGGTTACCTCTTAGCCTTAATTAATTCCTTGGCTATGAAGGATCTTTCTTTAAGCTTCCTTGCTTTCTTGATTTCTCCTAAGGGAATTCTTGGAGCTCTTTTTTGGGGTGGTGGGCGTTAATCATGTGGGGAGTTCTAGGTGCCTCTTAAGTCCCCTATATATATATTTAGGAGTCCTAATTAGGAACTAATATTATAGGCTCGCTAATTCTATTCCTTTTGGAACTAAGGATTGGGTTTAGGGGTTGGGTTTATACATGAGGGCCCATGGACTATGGTGGGCCTTTTTCCCTAATTAATTATAATTTATTCTTTCTCTTGGGTTACTGATTAATTGATTAAATGGTTTTAGGGGCCGTAACACGGGGTGTTACAGGGAGCGGCAGAAGGACAGGGATACGTGCCATCAACAAAGCCAAGCAAACCTTGACCACTGAGAAAAGACACCAATTGAGTCCGCCAGAACAAATAGTTCCGGGACGTGAGCTTCACCGAAACAAAATGGTGAGCAGCGGACAGCAAGAGATGAGCCGTGGGGGTTGTCGCGCTCGGAACCGAAACAGTTCGTTCGGAAGAGACAGCGGCATTACTAGCTTGCTGATCCATCGGGAAAAAAAAAAAGGAAAAGAAGAATAAAGAACCCGGGTCTCTTGATACCAGATGAATGTAGTTGTATATTAATCATCATAATCAGACACAATACAAAGGATATATAAGCAAGGAAGTAAGACTAGAGTCCTAGTCTAACACATACAAGAATAGAATTCTAGTGTACCATAAATACAAGTCCTAACAAATTCAAGTTTAGGCACCGTTTTCCTTTCTTCTAAAGAATGTTCACTTGATTCACACACAAGTGAATATATTTATGAGTTTGTTGAGCATGGCGTTGAACAAGTTGGAGTTGAAAATGTTGTTCAAGTTGTCACGGAAAATGCCTCAAACAACATGGGAGCTTCAAAGTTGTTGAAAGAGAAGAAGCCAACCATCTTTTGGACTTCTTGTGCCACCCACACGATAAATCTAATGCTTCAAAGCATTGGAAATCTCTCAAGGTACAAGAAAGTCCTTGATCAAGCAAAGGCTTTAACGATCTTTATTTATGCTCATCACAAGACTTTGGCAATGATGAGAACTTTCACAAAGAAGAGAGATATAGTGAGGCCCGGTGTGACTAGATTTGCATCTTCATTCCTTACTTTGCAAAGTTTAGCCGAAAAGAAGATTGAATTAAGGGCAATGTTTTCTAGCAATGAATGGGAGGCATGTAAATTTTCCAATATGGCCAAAGGGAAGGTAGCACACTCAACCGTAACGAGTATGGGATTTTGGCAAGGTGTAACGGCATGTTTGAAGGTTTTTGCACCATTGGTGAGAGTACTTCGACTTGTTGATTGTGATAACAAGCCATCAATGGGGTTTGTATATGGTGAGCTTATGAGAGCAAAAGAGGAAATCAAACATGCTTTGTCCGATGTCCCAAGGAACTATAAATCGATTATTGACATTATTGAAGAAAAAATGAAAGATAGGCTTGACTCTCCTCTTCATTTGATGGCATATTTGTTGAATCCTTATTACCATTATAAGGATCCACAACTTCATTTGGACGAAGTTGTAGGTGTTGGAGTCGTTGATTTTTGTGATATTCTATTCGTCAATGATTTTGACATGCAAAATAAGATTTTAAGTGAAGAATTGCCAAAATATAAGAAGAAGGAGGGGATGTTTGGAAGAAGCATCGCAATCAAAGCATGTGAGGTGAATGATGACAACTTTAATCCCGGTAAGTCATTCTTTATTCTTCAATACTTTATTGTTTACTTAATTATATTTATTTAGTTATATTTAATTATTTATTAATTATTATGAACTTTGTTTTGTAGAAAATTGGTGGTCAACTTTTGGTACCTCAACCCCTTTATTGAGAAGAATAGCCATAAAGATTCTTTCTTTAACATCTAGTTCTTCGGAGTGTGAAAGAAATTGGAGCACATTTGAAGGGGTTAGTAACTTAATATGATATTTTAATATTTTATTTAGTTTGTTATCAACTTGAAGTTAATATAAATATGAATTATGATAGTTAATATTTTATTAATCATTATTTAAACTTTTGAATATTTTTATTACTTGAATTGTAGATACATACAAAGAAGAGAAATAGACTTGAATCAAATCGTCTCAACAATTTAGTTTTTGTCCAATTTAATGCTACTTTGATGAACAAGAACAAGCAAGATAAAAATATTGAAAAGTTGGTTGGTAGTGATGCAAGTTTAATACAAGATTGGATTGTGGAAAATCTTGAGAATGATGAGACTGAGCCGGGATTGGATTGCAACAATAATGCTATGGAAGTGGATGAAGCATTACAACCCCGTAGAAGTGCTAGATTGAGGGATCTTGATGAAGATAACTTTGAATCGGAAGGGGAAAGTGAGGAGGAAATAAATGAAGTGGAGTTTGAAAATGATGGGCAACGTGTTATTGAGCAATATGGACAAGATGAAGAAATTGGCAATGATCCTATTCAATCATGATTCATGAATCACTTTGGATTTCAAAACTTTAAAATTTGGACTTGAATGTTGAATTTTTGTTGAATGTTAGTTATGTTGTAACTTGTAAGTTTAAACTTTAAACATTGATACTTGGATGTTGTTTCACTTGTTTCATTAGTTGGATGATTAAATGTGGTATTGTTGTTTGAGTAATTGAGTATTTGACTTGTTTAGTTGTTTGAAGGAATGCATGATAGATTGATAGTTTTATTATTTGGACGTGCTATTTGATTGAATATTGAAAACAACTTCATTAAATTTGTCAAACTGCAAGTCTGCTACTGTTTTTTAATTTTTTTTTTAGAGCCCGCCTAGCGCCGCCTAGATTCCGCCTAGGCCTCGCCTAGCTCGCCTAGGCGCTAGGCGCTGCCCGGCCGCCCGACTAGCGCTTAGCGCCTACTGCAACCTTGTATACCGTAGAACCCACTTAACCATAACCCAGCGATCATTAGTTGGAGCATGCATAAACTAACACAGACGATTAATAGAAAAGGATAAATCGGGCCGTGTAATAGTGAGGTACTACAAAGCCCCAACAATACGTCGATACTGTGTCGGATTATCAAAAAGTTCATCAGACGGAGTTGCCGATTGAGTGACCGATGCAGGCGTAGCCAGGGGTTTACAGTCCGCCATCCCAGCCCTAGTCAACAAATCGGTCATGTAGCGCCGTTGGGACAGAATCATTCCTCTAGTAGTGTCAACAGTTTCAATCCCTAAGAAGAAGCCAGGTTTGCCAAGATCCCGAATTTTAAACACAGTTGCAAGACGACAAAGTAGAGTGTCAAGCAAGGTGGTGTTGTTGCTCATCATAATGATGTCATCGACATAGACAAGGAGGAAAACCTGCGACCCCTCTGAAGTGAGGTAGAAGAGGGAGACATCTGTTTTTGACGAAGAAAACCCTGCAGACATCAAGAAGTCGTGAAGCCATTTGAACCACGCGCGGGGAGCTTGCTTTAAACCATAGAGAGACCTCTGCAAGTGGCAGACTTGTTCCGGATGAGTAGGATCTTCGTAGCCCGGTGGTTGCTTCATATACACAGTTTCAGCTTGGTGGTCATTTAGGAAGGCATTAAAAACATCTAGTTGACGGAGGACCCATTTGTTTGTGACGGCTAAGGAAAATAGCATATGTACTGTGGTTGGCTTGACGACCGGACTGTAAGTGTCAAAGAAGTCTTCACCTACAACCTGGTTAAACCCCTTTGCTACCAGTCATGCTTTATGCCGCTCTACAGACCCATCCGCGGTACGCTTGGTGCGAAAAACCCACTTGCATCCAATAATATTCATGTTAGGATCTGGTGGAACTAGACGCCAGGTATTATTGTGAAGGAGCGTGTTGAATTCCTGGTCCATAGCATCCCTCCAGTGGGGATGTCCAACAGCTTGAGAATAGCATGTTGGATCCGGTGTTGTTGTAGTGAGTGCTTTAAATTCCTCATGATTACCGTGATTCATGTGTCGAAGTCACATGACATGTCCCTGGTCCTGAGGTTATTCTCGACCCCGACCTCATCCATGAGCCGCAGGGGCAGCTGGCTCAATGGCTAAAGGAGGTGACTCATGAGCTAACGACTCAGGGTCAGGACTCAGAGTGACAGGAGCCGGATTGTACCCAGTAGCCTGAACTGGTACTATGAGTCCAGAAGCCCAAGGCACGGACTGTGGCTCATCAGCTTGTGGTAGAGAACCTGTTGCAAAGGGAAAGACGGATTTGTCAAACCGAACATGGCAACAGGTATAAGTTTTTCCACTAATTAGATCCATGCACCTATATCCCCTAAAGGACGGTGGGTAACCTAAGAAGACACATGGAGTGGAACGAAACTCGATTTTATTTCGATTGTACGGTCTTAGATACGGGTAACATTGACACCTGAAGACTTTTAAGAATTGATATGGAGGTAGCTTTTTGTATAGTCGGTAGTAGGGACTTTCGACTTTTAGAGCGGAGGATGGTAGGTAATTGATTAGGCATGTGGCAGTCTCAAAAGCAAATTAAAGTCCCAATATTGTTGTGGGACAGACCCTTGAGCAAGAAGAACTAAGCCCATTTTTACAATATGTCTGTTTCGGCGCTCAACTCTCCCATTTTGTTCGTGCGTATAGGCGTAGGATTGTCGGTGATTAATACCGAGAGTTTCAAAGGTGGTATGCAATTTGCGATACTCACCCTCTAGGTCAGATTGAATAGATTTGATAGAGCGCGAAAACTGTCGCTCTACCAACACACGAAACACATCAAACATTTTATAGATGTCTGATTTTACCCTTAATGGATAAAACCAGCAGAAGCGAGAATAATCATCAACAAACAGCAAAAAAAAAAAACGAAAACCACTAGACAAGATAACTGGGGCAGGCCCCCAAATATCCGTGTAGACTAAATCTAGTACATTTTCGCTAGATTGCACAACTCTATTTAATGAAAAACGACAAGACTTGCCAAGATGACAAGTAGTACATGACCCTAAAGTAACATTATTTTGCTGAACGGAACATTGTTTAAGAATTTTATTCTGGACAACGCTGTGTGGATGACCAAGCCTGCGATGCCAGACTGTTGGCGTAGCACGAGAAGTGACGAACGCAAAATGACTCTGGGACACATGTAACTTGTACAGACCTCCAGAGGTAGGACCTTTAAGAAGTACCGCCTTATAGGGATGGCAATGTGCCCCGTCCCCGTTGGGGATCCCCGCCCCCGTAGGCGATGGGGACGGGGACGGGGAAAAATTTCGGGGATCGGGGACGGGGATGGGGAATTTTACAAACTCCCCGGCGGGGATGGGGACGGGGACGGGGATACCACTCCCCGCCCTGCCCCGTCCCCAAAAATAAAAATAAATAAATAAATAATATATATACATATATATATATATATATATATATATATATATATATATATATATATATATATATATATATATAATATTATTTTAGGATTAGGAAATAGAATATTTGAATGTGTATACATTGGAATAATACGTGTACTGTACTACTGTGTGTATAACAACAATAAGTTAATATAATTATAATGTTTGAATGTTAAACTATTTTTAGTATATATTTGCTCTTTCGGATTGGAATTTGAACTTCACTAGCTCGTATGTTATTAAAAATAGTTGAATTTTAATTGTCATTTCAATTTTTTTTCTTTTTATTTCCACTAGTTTCACAGTTTGACTATGAGTTGACCCGGGATGGGGATTCCCCGTCCCCGCCAAATTCCCTGCGGGGACGGGGATGGAGAATTTTTTCAAGTCCCCGTCGGGGACGGAGACGGGGATGAGGATGGGGTCGGGGTATACTCCCCGCCCCTGCCCCGCCCCGTTGCCATCCCTACCGCCTTGGTGTTGGAATCCTTCACAATGAAACAGTTATCGTGAAATTCAAAGAATACACTATTTTCAGTGGAAAATTTCTGGACAGATAATAATGGGACAGTTAAATTAGGGACATGTAACACATTAGACAGAAACAATTGTTTAGACTCAGATGGAATCGATGCATGGCCAACCGGAGAGATTACTAAACCTGTACCGTCCGGGCCGTTGTATTCATCCGAGGTGGTCATCATGCCAACATCCGGGGTTGCGTGCACCATAGCACCCGTATCGGGATACCACGCCTCGGGCGGTGGTGCACTTGACGCCGATGAGTCCCCGGAAACTGCGACGTGGGCTTGTGCCGGCGGTTGCGTCGTCTACCGTTTGTAACAGTAGACCGCGGTATGCCCCTGCGATCAGCAAATTTGACACCTCGGAACGCCGCGACCACCGCCCCGGCCACTACGCTGATTGTGTCCGCCCCGACCATTACGCTGGTTGCATCCGCCGCCGTCACCACCGGAGTGTTGGCGGTGAGAGCAGTTGCATATGACCGGTATTCCGGTCGCAATCCTCGTAGAACATACAGGTTTTGTTCCGACATGGTGAGCGGCTGGCCGGCTTGCGCGAGGGCTTCGACAAGGAGTTCTGCCCGACCGAGATACTCTGTTGGCATAGCATTGCCCTGCTAGAGACCCTGGAACTGTCCAAGCAGATTTAGGCATCGTGCCTGAGTCGTAGAGCCCAATACCGTGCACACCGAATGCCACACCTCGGTGGCAGTAGCCCGGCCATCTGCAAGGTGTAGAACTTCATCCGACATTCCGAGATCAACAATGAGAGGATCGATTGATCCTGGCGGACCCAGAGTTTATACGCCGGGTTCGGGGTCGATGTTACCTTCGTCGCATCGAAGCCGGAGTCACCGTCGGTGGTGCTGAGAGTCGCCGGCGGACAGGGATGACTACCGTCGATGAAGCCTTCCAAGTCCTGTCCCCGCAAGAACGGGGTGATTTGCGTGTTCCAGAACAGGAAATTTCGCGACGTGAACTTCATGGATATGAAGTGATGTGCGCCGGCTAACGGGTTGGAACCGGCCGAGGAAGAGCCATCGGCGGGAAGAGGGGTTCTTTGCGACGAGTTGGACGACATCGGCGATTGGTGGTGGTTCGTTTTCGGAGGAGGTTTGTTTTTGGAGGAGAGAAAAAAGAAACGAATCGGTTAGGCTGATACCAGATGAGAATCCAAACTGTATTGCAGTTACGATAGATAGGATTACACAAGAGTATATCAAAGACTACCTCTAAACACTCCTATCTAATAGGATACAACTTCAGACTAATTCTAGCACCACATATTAACTACCATAGGTTATACAATAATAATAATAATAAACATTATTAATAACAATCACACTTACGTGACACTAATTTAAATTATTTTATTATAAAAAACATAAATAAATAAATAAATAAAATCAAACACGCAGGCTGCCTTCAACCGGTTCTCCATATCCAGATCCATGGATCCATCTACACTGAAATCACTCACCAATTGCCAATTCTTCATCTGAAGCTGCTTCAAGCATTTTAATGTCTCGTGTGGTATAGTTAGAAGTAGAATCCATAGACATAGTTAGTGCCTGCTCCAACAAGGCATTTTTATCATCCTAAAATGTATTCAAGAAAGCTTGGGTGTTCATTAAAATCAGTAACTCACTTCTGAAAATTGAAACTAGTCCTTTTAGTTTTTGTCCAGCTTTTCTTATAATAGTTATTGAAGGATCCCAACCATTAGATCAGAAGCCTTGCTTTCAGATTCAAATATTCCAACAGCAACATTTTTTGTCATGCCAACATCTTGGATAGTTGGCTGGTTTTCTCCTTTCTCTTGTTCTGCAATTTCTTCAGCAGCCATCTTCGCAGCTGCTTCTTGTCTTGCTCTTTCTTCTTCCATTAAAACTCGAAGTGCCAAGGCAAGTTCAAGATCCAAGTTGGGATCGACACCAAATTCAAAGCCAAATAATCAACCCAGTCTCCATTGATCTTCATCTCCAAATCCATGGGGAGTTGGGAACGAAGATGCTTCTTCGTCTCCATGGATCTGGAGACCGGCGGTCTCTGTCTTCATCTCCAGATCCGTGGAGACGGAGATGCTTCTTCGTCTCCATGGATCTGGAGACCGTCGGTCTTTGTTTGGATGCAGACTTCTCCGGTAGAAGGTAGCCTGTGTGGCTGCCTCTTCTTCTTCTTCTTCTTTTTTTTTTCTTTTTTTTTTTTTAGTTTTTATAATAAAATAATTTAAACTAGTGTCACCTAAGCAAAGTAACCGGTGACATGGCAAAGTAACCTGTTATTTGGCAGAATTGCATTATTTTAAGCTGTTCGATGACTTACTTGCAACTTTTTTTAGTTTAGTGGTCCAATTGTATTTTTATGACTACTTCAATGACTTATTTGCACCTTATTCCTTTTTAAAATATGACCATGATAGGCACCCTTAGCTTACATAAGCCACTCACTATTAACTACTTATTAACGTGTCACATTTTTATTGGATATATTCAACCAATTCACTAGTAGTACGTGACAATAAAGAGTTTTCCATTAAAAAAAAAATTAGTGGTAATTGTAGGATAAAAATTTTATCCTTTATATCTTGTCATTACTTGTCACAATAAAGAATAAAAGTGATAGAGTATAAATTGAGAGTTTGTGTAGTAAAACTCTTATTTTAAATAAATAAATCGTCAAAAAACATATAATTTTAGATAGCACGTTGATCTTTCTTTTATTTATAACAATAATTAGTGAGATTATGACGGGCAACTATCCCACAGAATCAACAGAAAATTTAATTCTTCGCCCTAAAGTGGACAAGGAACACCCTCCTTGCCATCCCAATATATTTAAATATATATATATATATATATATATATATATATATATATATATATAGAACTTCATCGGCCGAATAGTTGACTTAATAATCACAATATTTTAAGTTTGACTTCCATGAAAATTGTCTATTAGCGCCAGTTACCCAAGAGATAAAGGAGTTTTCCATAAATCAAAGGAAAAAATAGTTAAAAGTGTTGGAAAAAATAGCTTATAATGGAATAATAAGTGGCTATTTTGGGTCAAAATACCTATGAGGTCCTTGTACTATAGTGTTTTGTTCAATTTAGTCTTTCTACCTTAATTTTGTTCAATTTAGTCTCTGTACTTTAAAAAGTGAAACAATTAAGGATAATAGCTTATATAGCGCTGACATTATCTCTGCCACGTCATCATACTTACATGTTAACTCATATATTATTTTATAAATATTTGAAATTAATTATTTTTACAACCAATATATTACATTACTATGTCCAAAATAAATACATAACTATTTGCCACATCAGCTATTGTCCTTAATTATTTCAATTTTTAAAGTATAGGGACTAATGTGAACAAAATTAAAGTAGAAGGACTAAATTGAACAGAACACTATAGTACATGGATCTCATATGTACTTTGACCGCTATTTTCTGGTACAATTATTAGTGGGGTCCACTTCCGATTTGGGTCGGGTCAAAGTGGATTCGGGTTCTTTGTAGTGAGACGAAGAGATTGATATATTATACACTCAAAACGGATAATGGGTGAATAAGAAATTGATTCTCAAAGTAGACCCATTTGAGTTCGAAAAATGAAGGGAAAAAGTAGCTTTTGTCACACATTGGTTTGGGAAGTGGGTTTGCACCACTATTTATACAAAAGCCTTTCTATAACTTATTGAATTGTATAGTATAAATGTTTTCTTTTGTGCGCTTATCCCAAAATGAGCCTGAAAAGCCTTGACTACTCTTTTTAGATGTTACAAACTAGTTTTATATCAATTTAAATGCCATGTAATGATTGCTATTGAACTCCTCAACCCCTATTTTTCTCTCAAAATTCTGCTTCTACTCCTTTCTAGCCTACTGTGTTTTTGGATTGCTCTTGTTCGTTGGGTTCTTTGATTGGATGCTCAAACACTGAATCGTAGTACGTTTTATCCTGAGAGCCCTAGGCTACAATGCTCCTAGCATTTTTGAGAGGTAGCAAATAGGGTTTTAAAGAAAGAGTGATTCGCACGACTCGTGCTAACCACCTACACCGTACCCACCATAACCATTCGTCCTTCCCAATTTTTCCATAAAATAATAATCCTTTTCCGTAGGATTATTTAATGGGTTTTTCCAACCTTATTTCATAAAACAAGCATGTATAAGTTGGGTAGGAGTGTTACTCCCTCCGTCCATTTTATGTGTCGGGTTCGGTTAATTTTTCAAAAAATTAAATTTAGAATTAGTATATAAAATTAAGACTTAATTCAACCAGAGGTGTCCATTGTCTTTGGTGACAATTCCAAATTTAGTCTCATGCTATCGTTTTTGCCATTATTGCAGACTATTATTTTTGAACACTTTTAGTCCTTTTCATGGCTTATCCTATTTTTAGTAAGGGCGTTTTTGTCTCTTTATAATTTTCTTTTGTTACTTTTTCGGTTTCAACCGGTTTAATTGGTTTAAGACTTTACTAAACACCGATTGAAAAATATGGTTACTAAAAATCAGAGGTTATCTAAAGTTCTAAACCAATTAAATCGGTTCAAACCGAAAAATAACAAAATAAAAATATGAAAAGACAAAAATGTCCTTACTAAAAATAGGAAAAGTCATGAGAAGGACTAAAAGTGTCCCAAAAATAATAGTCTGGGATGTTAAATGGCAAAAACGATACCCTAGGACTAAATTTGGAATTGACACCAAAGACAAGAGACCTCGGTGGAATTAACGTACTCTAAAATTTACTATATATTTAGAAACTATATTAAAAATACTATTGAACACAAAAAATTAAATTTGAAAATCATAAAAAAAATGCTAATAGAAATAAGAAAAGAATAAAGAATTGATTTGACCAATGAATAGTAAGTAAGACACATAAAATGGAATTAATGGAGTATTTACAAATTTCCTAAACAAGTTACGTGCACAAGTCAACTAAGGTGGAGGAAAGAGTGTCATCGTCGTTGCAATAAAAGTCATATTTTTCCCCTTTTTTCTTCTTTTTGTTGTTTTTTCTTCTTTTTGTTGTTTGATACTTTGATGTCCATTTCTATAATTTGATTTATTGCTGCAAATAATTTGTGCAATCACTTCTCATCCAACGGTCTACAAGTTAATTACACGACTTCTCAGGTCTCACCTTACTAAATTAAAAGCTTTTGGTATGTATTGGATTAGGTATGCCAATTTAGACACACTTTCTTAATTAATAATAAGATAATTTTAAATCATACAATAGTTTAAATAATTCAAATAAAGTCTATATGAGTAGATCTAAGAAGTATTACAGTTTTTTATCCAGAGCCATATAAGTGACAATTGACATATAAGAAAGAGAATGGGCAAACAAAGAAAAAGCTTGAGATGTTAGGTCTCACCGTAATGAAATATCAATCTTACACGTAAGAATTATAGATAACCTTTTTTCGATCAAAAGCTTAAAGCTAACCAATTAGTAAGAATTTGGGCATTTCACTTGGAGACGACAATAGGATGATATATGCAGGAGCATATTCCTTACCCGCAACCACGAAACCCCTATCCTTATACCCTTGGGTTTGGAAGAAATATTTTATCCATCTTTGCATTTGTGGGTGTAAGTGTATAAATTAATACACATTAAAACCCTATTATATGTTGGCTAAATTTATTTGACAAGAATAATTAGAATTTATTTAGGTGTAACACATGGACCAACTCCTATCAAGACTTTATTTATTAAGCCTTGGACTGTCTCAAATTATGTGGAACAGATTTAACATGCAAAGTTACAGGAATGGAAATCAAATGAGTCGGAGTTATTATTAGGAATTATTCAACATGGAAATTTACAGGAGTGAAAATCAAATGAGTTGAAGCTATTATTAAGGAATTATTCAAATTATGTGGTTGTGGTATTTTCCAAAACATGTCGACAGCTTCTGGTTTGGGTGAAGGATGTTGAAGAGGAAAATACTATAAAAAGGAAAGCACTTTCCTTATTGTGATTCACGAATTCCCATGCTAATTTATTAAGACAAAAATTTCAAATACACGGCTTTCTATATTGATTAAGGAAAGAATTCACATGCAATATCTATGTTAATCTGTTGAGAAGTGCTGCTACGTCCATACTGCATCAGACTCAGCTGGTGCTTCAGCGTAGATCTCTTGAAGATTGCTATGGCATGCACGGTTCAGTCCTGAATACGTGTTAGGAAGGGTTGTAGTGGTAAAGGCTGAGGGCCATTTGTACTTACCTCTTGTAATACTCTTTGGTAAACATCTATAGTGGATTGGGCAGACGTGAGTTGCCCCGCAGACGTAGGAGAAGCGCTCCGAACTGCGTGATCAATCTCTGAGTACATGTTTTATTTTAATGCTTTATATTTTGTTATTTATGTTCATTAAATAACCTAATTAATTGATAATGCAATATCTCTTCTAAAAACAAGTAGAACATTAAAGGTGTAACTGAATTCAAGATTCACGGCACATTTTCAATTGGTATCAGAGCCTGTAGACTTAATTTATTAGTCTATCAATCTGGCGATTTTGTGTCTCTTGAATACTAGTCTTCAGCGGTTTTTATTAATTATCTGCTTCTTGCTTAATTGTTCGGTCTCACGGGTTGTTAAGTGTTACAGAATGGATCGAGCTAAAATTCTTCCCCAGCTGACTGGCGACAACTATGCTTATTGGAAGGCTCGCACTCGTACACACCTAAAAGCTCAAGGTGAAGCAGTGTGGCGGTCTGTGGTGTCAGGTTAGACTCATCCCACCAAACCCAGTACTAGCACTGACGGGACAGAAGTAGCTAAACCTGAGACTGAGTGCTCTCAAACAGAGATAACTAACGCTGGAAACAATGATAAGGCCTTAGACATAATTTACTCTCTTATGCATGAAAGACAGTTTTCAATTGTTACAGGTATCTCTTCAGCTAAAGGTGTTTGGGAAGCCCTTGAGTCAACTTACAAAGGAACTACATCGGTGAAACAATCAAAGTTGCAGTTGGTCCAGTCTGACTTCGAAGAGCTTCAAATGAATGAGGATGAGACAATCATCAACTTTCACACACGTGTACAAGAGCTGGCTAATCATGCAATGGTTCTTGGTGAATCGTTCTCGCAAGCAAAGCTTGTTAAGAAAATACTGAGATCCTTACCCCCGAGGTTCAGAATGAAAGTCACGGCTATTCAGGAACACGACGGCTGGGAGAACAAAACTGTTACTCAATTAATGGGAAATCTTAAAACCTATGAAATGGAAATTTTAACTGATCACATGAAAACGAAAAAACAAAAAATGTAGCTTTTGCCGCTGAAGAAAATAATGTTGTATCTTATTCATACGAAACAGGTGATGATACAGTTATCTTTTTGACTAAACAGTTTTTTAAAATTTTGAAACAGGTATCCAAAAATTCAAGCAACAAAAATCCACAAAGAGGAGCAACATCGTCCAAAGCTGGCCCCAGGACAAGTTCGTCAAACTTCAAACAGTCTGTCTCACGTCCAGGACAGTCCAAAGAAAATCCTAACAATAAAGGAATCAAGTGTTATGAATGTGAAGGCTTTGGACATGTACAAGCAGAGTGTGCCACCTACCTTAGACGCAAAAAGTCTATGTCAGCCATTACCTGGAGTGACGACGAGCCTGACGTTGAAACAACCGGATCTGATGTTGAAGAAATCTCGGGTAACTTTGTGGCGTTTATTGCACCTGTTACTGGCTGTTCAGAATCGGTTGAAGGAGCTGACTCAGAGGATGGTGAATATGTCTCCGCGGAAGACTTAGAACTAAATGCTTTATCTTTTGAAGTTGAGTTTAATAAGTTGTATCCCAAATGGGAAGCCCTACGAAAAGCAAATCGTAAACTAGCTAGTGAGATAGAGATTGTAACAAATGCTAGCAAAGTATATCAAACTCAAATAGCTGATAGGAATGTACTGCTTAAAGAGGCAGCTGACCGAGAAGAAAAACTACAAAACGAAGTACAGACTGGGAATGTACTGCTTAAGGAGGCGGCCGACCGAGAAGAGAAACTACAACAAGAAGTACAGACCTTGAAGCTGGAGCTAAGCACATACAAACATCAAATCTAAATGATGGACACCACTTCAACACTTGACAAAATCCTTGATTCCGGAAGAAAAACTTCTACAAAATTCGGTTTGGGCTTCACCGGAAGCAACTCAAAAGATAAAACAGTATTTGTCAGAGCGTCTGGACCTGATCTAGAGGACATCCCTGAATCCAGCACAATGAAACGCACCCATGGTATAGTAAGATCAAATAAGCTACATTATAAATTCTATAACCCCGTATGTCATTATTGCAAGTTACGAGGTCATACCAGACCTGAATGCTACTACTTTTACAAGGATCAAAGAATCGAGAAGTTCAGGCACAAGAGCATTCAACCCTTTACAAAACAGATTTGGGTTAAAAAGACTGACTATATTTCGTTTGTCTCTTTTCACTCTAAAAGTGCAGGAAGAGAAGAGAAATGGTACTTTGACAGCGGGTGTTCCAGTCACATGACAGGAAATGCCAAATTTCTAAGTAACGTAAATGCAAGCAAAGGTGAAGTTACCTTTGGTGACGGTATTAAAGGTCAGGTCACTGGCATAGGCACGCTAAATGTAGTTGGCCTGTCAAAACTAGAAAAAATATTGCTAGTCAGTGGACTTCACGCAAATCTCATAAGTATAAGTCAACTATGTGACCAAAACTGGAACGTGTGCTTCACAAAAAATAACTGCAGTGTCCTGGACAAAACAAATCAATGCATTATGGAAGGTAAAAGGTCAATTGACAATTGCTATATTCTAACTAACATATCTTCTGTTGCAGGACCAGCATAGATGAAACTGAGCTATGGCACCAAAAACTAGGGCATCTGAGTTACAGACTACTTGATAAACTAATGAAGATAGAAGTTGTTCGTGGTTTACCCAAGATGAAAGTCGAATCAACCATTTGTGGTGCCTGCCAAGCTGGGAAACAGACCAAATCATTTCATCCAGCTCAACATACCATAAACACGAGTCACTGCCTAGAACTGATCCACATAGATCTCATTGGTCCTACTCAAACAGAGAGTTTTGGAGGTAAGAAATACATACTGGTATGTGTTGATGATTTTTCACGTTTTTCGGGGATAATCTTTCTCAGGGAAAAATCCGAAGCACTTGAAGCTTTCAAAACACTAGAACTGAAACTCCAAAAGGAAAGAAATGAACCTATTATTCGAATTCGAAGTGATCACGGACGAAAATTCGACAACTTGTTCGATGCCTTTTGCAATCAATCAGGAATAACCCACGAGTATTCAGCACCAAAGACACCTCAACAAAATAGAGTCGTTGAACGAAAAAATCGCACCATTCAAGAAATGGGACGAGTCCTACTCAACGCCAAAGGATTACCTCAAAAATTCTGGACAAAAGTTGTAAACACCGCATGTCACATCCCTAACCAAGTCTATCTTCAGCCAGGCACAAGTTTAACACTGTATGAATTATGGGAAGGTAAGAAACCGAATATTAAATACTTTCACATTTTTGTCTCACGATGTTTTATTTTGACGGATAGAAATCCTATTGCAAAATTTGAACCAAAAAGCGACGAGGGGATCTTTCCCAGTTATTCAACGAACATCAATGCATATCGTGTATACAACAAAGTGACCAAGACCATCATGGAGTCTACAAATGTTGTAATTGATGATCAACTGAATGATATTGTTGAAGTTTCACAACATGTGTCAGTGACAGAACCTGATGCAAACCTTTCTGAAACTCCTGATCCTGAAACTCCTGAACCAGATCCAGAATCACCCACGCCATCTGAACCTGACCCAGAACCAGAATCAAAATCTAACACTAAACAAGACGGCATTGACATTCCAACACGCATCCACAATAGATCACCCATATTCAAAATTAATTTTGTCATCATCGTTGGCGATAAAGTTTACAGGTTCATTACTCTCTAATTCCTTTTGTTAATTCCTTGAATGTTTTTAGGGTGTCATTGTCTAATGTGTCTTGTGAAATACCTGCAAATATTCCTATGTCTAAAGCTGAGTTTTATGTATTCCTTTACCTAATTTGGTGCTCTCTACTTCAATATCCTTGCATTCATCAAATGTTGACAATTCTTCATCTTTGTCAGTGTAATATTCTGCATCTATGATAAAATCTATTTCAGGATCAGGGAATTTATCTTTTGAATTAATGGTTCTGTTCCTACATGCTCTCACACTGCATATATGTTTTATTGGAAGTGTGTCTATGATTGATTTTCCCTCTATTTTATCTTTTTTAATTTTCTCGCAATTAGCCCTTTTTGTTGCCTACTACTCTATGTGTTTACTAAACTGCGGGTTAATTCTTTGCGTTTTGTTCTTGACTGTTTTCTATGTGTTTACTAAATGTTCTACTTGCGTTGTTTTGAGTGCTTTTGAACTGATAAACCTATTTTTGCTTAGGTTATTTTATTGGTGTTCCTTGTGATGAATCTTTGAATTCTCTATGGTTACTTAAATGAAAATTTGATGCAATTTGTTTAATGTTTGTATTCTCCTGTGTTACTATGTGAATGTGTTGTTGTTGGTCCGGTCATGACCGTATCTGTGTTTGCTTGTATACGTATTGTGCTAAACTGTTATGAATTCTTGCCTGAAGTTGATTTATATGAATCTGTGCCTGATTTTGATCTATTTGAATCTCTGGCTGAATATGCTTTACATGACCGTGCTTGGTTTGTTTGTGTTTTACCATGCTATCTGGTATGAATCTGTGTTTGACTTTGCTTTATATGAATCTGTGCGTAAATGTGCTTTATCTGAATGTGCTTACTGTCTTATTTACCAATCTGTCTTTTTGAGTGACCCATTTGTATGCCTTTTGTTATATTTGCTACGAATTTGTGCTTGAGGCATTTATTACTTGGTATGTTTTATCTACTTAATGTGCTCCAACTTGACATGTGCTTATATGTTATTTGTTAAAATTGTTATCACGTTCTGCTTTTCTCGTTTTGTTTCTAATCTTCTTCTACAGGTTCTGTCCCATAGGGCACTCCGCCAAACTCAATCCAAGAATATAGATGTTCACCTTTGTTAATTTATTGGCAAAAACGGGGAGTATATACAAAGGGGGAGTATGAATTAAGTACAAAGGGGGTGTATGGATTAAGGGGGAGTATATGGTTTTTTGATTGGTCTATTTTTGGTTATGGATTATGGATTCTGTGTTGAAAATCTGGTAATCTGGGTATTTTCTCCTGTTTCATTGATAGCTTCTTCATTTGGATGATTAAGCTTTTATTTAGCTTAACTATCTATTTCCTATTGGTATTCTGGGCTTCTACTTATTATCTCCATATTTGGTACTCTATTGGAATTATCAGTTTGCTTGTTGAGTATGAAGCCTTATGGATGGAGCATGGTCCAAAGTGTCTTGGTAATTGTCAATAAATTCTAAAATCATAGGATTTCGTGTCAAGCACATATACTAAAGGCTATTTTAATGAAATTACTTGAATTTACTATTGTTCATGCCCAAAGTACATATATCTTAGTTTTTGCAAAATAAATTGTCCAAGGGGGAGATTGTAAGTGTATAAATTAATACACATTAAAACCCTATTATATGTTGGCTAAATTTATTTGACAAGAATAATTAGAATTTATTTAGGTGTAACACATGGACCAACTCCTATCAAGACTTTATTTATTAAGCCTTGGACTGTCTCAAATTATGTGGAACAGATTTAACATGCAAAGTTACAGGAATGGAAATCAAATGAGTCGGAGCTATTATTAGGAATTATTCAACATGCAAATTTACAGGAGTGGAAATCAAATGAGTTGAAGCTATTATTAAGGAATTATTCAAATTATGTGGTTGTGGTATTTTCCAAAATGTGTGGACAGCTTCTGGTTTGGGTGAAGGATGTTGAAGGGGAAAATACTATAAAAAGGAAAGCACTTTCCTTATTGTGATTCACGAATTCCCATACTAATTTATTAAGAGAAAATTTTCAAATACACGGCTTTCTATATTGATTAAGGAAAGAATTCACATCCAATATCTATGTTACTGTGTTGAGAAGTGCTGCTACGTCCATACTGCATCAGACTCAGCAGGTGCTTCAGCGTAGATCTCGTGAAGATTGCTATGGCATGCACGGTTCAGTCCTGAATAGGTGTTAGGAAGGGTTGTAGTGGTAAAGGCTGAGGGTCATTTGTACTTACCTCTTGTAATACTCCTTGGTGAACATCTATAGTGGATTGGGCAGACGTGATTTGCCCCGCAGACGTAGGAGAAGCGCACCGAACTGCGTGATCAATCTCTGAGTACTTGTTTTATTTTTATGGTTTATATTTTGTTATTTATGTTCATTAAATAACCTAATTAATTGATAATGCAATATCTCTTCTAAAAACAAGTAGAACATTAAAGGTGTAATTGAATTCAAGATTCACGGCACATTTTCAGTGGGGATGGAGGTTCCAAGAGGGGAGTGATGATCATTATCCTATATTTCAATATCTCAAAATATAATAAAAAATTATTGATGGTAAAAGTTTAACTAAAAATACAAAAATGTGTTAGTGTAATTAGATGCAAATTAAGTTGCAAATTGTATTTTCTCTCTTGTACATTCACAAATTCTTTGCAAATCTACCATTTTTCTTTTGCTATTTTCTTCTTAAGTTGTTAACGTTATTAAATAACACCATTAAATATGATAACTTGTACATAGCAATTACTTTATTATTCTATTAAGTTACAAATTACTTTTAGTTTTAAATTTTATTTATATACATAATGTATTAATTATTTATATTTTGTTAATAATTTGTTTTCATAAAAGTTAGTAGATTGTATATCTTTACATTTATTTTGATTATATAATTTGATCATTATTTTTATTCATTGAGTTTTTTATATCACGCATTGCGCGTATTTATAACTAGTATATATAAAAGATTAAAATATCAATTTCAAAAACTTTATATATATTAAAATATGAACATATATTTGGGCAGCAAGAAGGGTGTTCCTGTTTCTTCGGGAGCGATGAATCAAGTTTTGTGTTGAACCCAGGGGCGGAGCCACTAGAGTGCCCCCCTCCCCCCACGCCACCCCTTTATATATGTGTGTGTATATATATATATATATATATATATATATATATATATATATATATATATATATATACACACACACATATATAGCATTAAATGTTATATAAAACTTATATTTATGTTAAAATTGTCAATAATTTAAATAGCTTGAACTCCAAACTTAGTATTAAAAGGTTATGTTGTAGGTTCAAATCTCACTAGTAATACTTTTCCTCATCTTCTCACATTCAGTTTATCTCAAATTAAATGCACTTTTAGTCTACTTTTTCTGTAGTATACAAGTTTATATTATACTTTATTGTACTCGAATTAATTTAGAAAAACCGATTGATGGATTTAATTAACCCGGGGTGGCCCGAATTATTAAACCCGGATAAGAACGTAGTATCGATAATAAATGAAACGATGTCGTAAAGGCTGTTGGAGACCGTATATCGTATTAAATGTCGTAAATAGGCTATTACAATAGTATTTTAGGACAAAGTGTGTAGAATGAATGTTAGATGTCCTAAAGAGACAAGGTGGGGGTTTTTTATACATCCCCCACCCCTAATCGCCACCCCCTATGGCGGGGAGTGGTTAGATCCGCGTTGACCGCGTCCTCTTGACCGGTTCTAGGTCGGCCCGTTGATGACCGACCTCTCCATGGCCGACCCCCCGGGTCGTCACCTGCCCCAGCCGAGGTCCCATAGACACCGAGGTCCCATAGACACCGGGGTCCCATAGGCCGAGGTCCAGTGGGCCGAGGTCCTCATAGACACTGGGGTCCCATAGGCCGAGGTCCAGTGGGCCGAGGTCCTATGGGCCGAGGCCCCACGGGTCGGGGCCCCGGGTCTTGCTCCACCTCCACGGGTCGGTATGCTCTGCTCGTAATATATCCATCATGAGTCTCCCACTCTCTTCGTTGTGATAAGTCGACAACGAAAGAGAGGAAACATGCTCTGGCCCGACCTCCTAGCGCAGACGTCCCGAGCCCAAAAAATAGGCCGACCCCCAACCAACATAACAGTTCTATCGCGAAAGAACTCCTTCTCCACAAAAAAACTCTTAAGGATAAGATAGAGGTGGGCATACTCTATGCTCCTGCTTCCGGGAGGTGAGCACACCTTTTGCTCTTGCTTCCGGGAGGTGGGCACACCTTATGCTCTTGCTTCTGGGAGGTGGGAACACCTTATGCTCTTGCCTCCGGGAGGTGGGCATACTCTATGCTCTTGCCTCTGAAAGGTGGGCATACTTTATGCTCTTGCTTCCGGGAGGTGGGCACACTTTATGCTCTTGCCTCCGGGAGGTGGGCATACTCTATGTTCTTGCTTCCGAGAGGTGGGCACACCTTATGCTCTTGCTTCTAGGAGGTGGGCACACCTTATGCTCTTGCCTCCGGGATGTGGCACACCTTATGTTCTTGCTTCCGGGAGGTGGGCACACCTTATGCTCTTGCTTCCGAGAGGTGGGCACACCTTATGCTCTTGCTTCCGGGAGGTGGGCACACCTTATGCTCTTGCCTCCGGGAGGTGGGCACACCTTATGCTTTTGCTTCAGGGAGGTGGGCACACCTTATGCTCTTGCCTCCGGGAGGTGGGCATACTCTATGATCTTGCCTCCGGGAGGTGGGTATACTCTATGCTCTTGCCTCCGGGAGATGGGCATACTCTATGCTCTTGCCTCCGGGAGGTGGGCATACTCTATGCTCTTGCTTCTGGGAGATGGGCGCACCATATTGACTTGGTGTTTTCAATGCACAATCAACGCTTTGTCACTTACTTACTGTTTCCCAACACTTTTCATCGACTGTCGGCCGTTCGCAGGGCAATGGCCGCGACATCTCCTTGATCGTGGTTGCAAGGGCCTCGGCTTGTGCCGAGGGGCTGGACCTTGGCACCAGCCAAGGTATTGGAGAGATACACCTTGGCGGTGTGCCGAGGTGTCAGGACGGTGTACCTTGGCCACGTGCCGAGGTGCCACGACGACACTGCCGAGGTGCCACAACGGGGCACCTCGGCAGTGTGCCGAAGTGCCACAACGAGACACCTCGTCATTGTGCCGAGGTGCTGCTCGTCGTGCCCTGGCACCACCGAGTTTCTGTAAAGGCGCGCCCCGGCGAGGTGCTAAGGTGAGGTACCCCGGCCACGTGCCGAGGCGCGGCAAGTGGCATGTATTTTTTTTTAACACAATGCCTTATGTCAGCTGCTTGAGTCTAGTCCTGTCGGACTAAGCCACAGGGTTCTTTCGTCGGGGTTGGTACGTGAGGTCAGACCTCGTGCCCCGTTAGGGTATGTTAGCCGCTTGGGCCTAGTCCGGCTGGACTAAGCCACCGAGATCTTCCGTCGGGGTTGGTACGCGAGGTCGGACCTCGTGCCCCCTTAGGGTGCGCTACCGGCATGAGCCAAATCTTGTCGGACTAAGCCATCGGATTCTCCCGTCGGGGTTGGTACGCGAGGTCGGACCTTGTGCCCCCTTAGGGTGCGCAAGCCGCTTAGGCCGAGTCCTGCCGGACTAAGCCACCGAGCTCTTCCGTCGGGGTTGGTACGCGAGGTCAGACCTCATGCCCCCTTAGGGTGCGCCCGCATGAGCCAAGTCCTGTCGCACTAGGCCATCGGAATTTCCCATCGGGGTTGTTACGCGAAGTCAGACCTCGTGCCCCCTTAGGGTGCGCAAGCCGCTTGGGCCTAGTCCTGCCGGACTAAGCCACCGAGCTCTTCCGTCGGGGTTGGTACGCGAGGTCGGACCTCGTGCCCCCTTAGGGTGTGATAACCGCTCCACCTGGGTCGTTTTTTGACGCCAAGTCATCAGGCTCATCCGTCGGGGTTGGTACGCGAGGTCGGACCTCGTGCCCCCTTCGGGTGCGTTTGGGGAAGTGGGGTGAATACTCGTCTCCCCTCTTTAAAAAGGAATGAAAATCACTCCGACACAAGAAGTTTTTATTCTGTTTATTGCAATGTAGGGGACAGGCCACCTCTTAGAACATTTTTTGGAAAGGACGCTCCACCTCTTAAAACATCGTTGGAGGAGACGTTCCACCTCTTGGAACATCATTAGAGAGGATGGATAGACCACCTCTTGCAACATCGTTGGAGGGGATGAACCACCCAGGGGACGCTCCACCTCTTAAAACATCATTGTGGGAGACGTTCCACATCTTGAAACATCATTGGAGAGGACGGACCACCTCTTGCAACATCTTTTGAGGGGACAAACCACCTCTTGCAATATCTTTGGAGGGGACGCTCCACCCCTTGCAACATCTTTGGAGGGGACGAACCACCTCTTGCAATATCTTCGGAGGGGACGCTCCACCTCTTAAAACATCATTGGGGGAGACGTTCCACCTCTTGGAACATCGTTGGAGGAGACGTTCCACCTCTTGAAACATCAATGGAAAGGATGGACCACCTCTTAGAACATTTTTTGGAAGGGACGCTCCACCTCTTAAAACATCGTTGGAGGAGACGTTCCACCTCTTGGAACATCATTAGAGGGGATGGATGGACCACCTCTTGCAACATCGTTGGAGGGGATGAACCACCCAGGGGACGCTCCACCTCTTAAAACATCGTTGGGGGAGACGTTCCACCTCTTGAAACATCATTGGAGAGGACGACCACCTCTTGCAACATCTTTGGAGGGGACGCTCCACCTCTTAAAACAGCGTTGGGGGAGACTTTCCACCTCTTGGTACATCGTTGGAGGAGACGTTCCACCTCTTGAAACATCAATGGAGAGGACGGACCACCTCTTGCAATATATTTAGAGGGGACGCTCCACCTCTTAAAAGGTCGATGGAGAAGACGTTCCACCTCTTGAAACATCATTGGAGAGGACGGACCACCTCTTACAACACCTTTGGAGGAGACCCTCTGCGAGGTGAGCTAAAGTAACAGAGGATTGTTAAGGGGCAACCGCCCCCTCCTGTAGCGGGGCAAGATTCAGAGGAGGGGCGAACCGTCTTGCGTACCTCCTTGGGAACCCTCTGCGAGGTGAGCTAAATTAACAGATGATTGTTAAAGGGAAACCACCCCCTCCTGTAGCGGGGCGAGATTCAAAGGAGGGGCGGCGGAAGTTGGCACACCACCGCTGCGATGGTTGGTGAGGTGATCCCTCAAGTCCCCTCCCGACCTGTTGGAGACGGTCGGTTGAAAGCTAAGGGCCCTGTTTGGGCAGTTCTCGGTTGGGGCGTGTTGGGTACGACAGAAACCGGTCGTGTTGCGAGAGTTGGCGCTCAGCCTGGGAGGCCTGTTCACGCTGCAGTTGAGCTCGGGGCTTGCGGCCCGGCGACCTCTGTGAGTATGATTGTTGTCCCGGCGGGGCTCGAGTCCCGCGGCTCGGCGACCTCCGGGAGATTGACTCTTGCCATGGCCACCTACGGGAGCACGACTAGGCTGGCAGTGGCCCGTTGGCGGTTGGCCTCGGACCCAACCTGTCTCGGGCCGACACACAATTGCCCTAGCCTCTCCATAGCAGGCTTGGGTTGGGTTGCCTCCTTCCATCACCGGCGTGCCGGCGGTCTGCTGCGCCCCTTGGAAGGAGGTGGAGGCGGGGCCGGCATCCTCTAGGTGGCATCCGGGTCGGCTTGCACACCTGCCCGAAGGCCTTCCGCGACCCGGGCTATAGTCGCGGAGGCTCGTTGAAAGACCGCCACCCCTTCCTGGAAGAGAGCGAGATTCGGAACGGGGCGGCGGGAGGCGGTGCACCACTGCTGCGGTGCTTAGTGAGTTGGTCATCATGGCAGCCCTGTACTTGGTGAGGTGCGTACGCGGGTTCGTGGTCCCCGAGTATGCTTTGATGTTGGGAAAATGGAAATCCATGGGTAGGGGTTCCTCCATGATAGCACCCACGAACGGGGTAGACAGTACGTCCTGGGGCTCCGGAGATCCGTCCCTCTCGTCGATCTTCTTCTGGAGCTCGTCCATCCTTCTCCGTAGCAACTCGACCTCTTCCCGATGGGAGCTCGGGGCTCTACCATTCGTTTCTCCTGATCGCTCAACCCGGGAGGCCTGTACATGCTTCAGGGGAGCTCTGGTCTCCTGGACTGGTGACCTACGTGAGCCTGCCTCTTGTCGCGGTTGGGCTCGGGGTCCATGGCTTGGCGACCTCTGGGCTACCGATCGACATCTTGGTGGCCTACGGGAGTAGGATTCCGCTGCTGGAAGCCCGTTGGTGGCTGGCCATGAGCCCAACCTTTCACGAGCTAGCACCCGGTTGCCCAACCTTTCCAGGGCAGGCCTGGTCTGGTCCGACCTCCTTCCGTCGTCTTCATGGCGTCTTTCGTATCGCGAGTCACTTCCTCCTTGTGTGTCCGTCCAGCAGGGCGATTTGACTTCCCCTTGGATGACGGGCACTTAGGGTTGGGTGCTTTGACCGCTGCGGCCCCGTGCGGGAGGTGGAGGTGGGGCCGGCACCCCTTGGTTGACGCCTGGGTCGGCAGGCATACGAGCTCGGAGGCCTGCCACGACCCGGGCCAGCCCTGTGGAGGCTTGCTCAAAGACCGTCATCCCCTCCCGGATGAGGGCTAGTGTGACACCCCAAAATCCAAATTCGGTTAAGGGATAAATTAAATAATTAATCCTATTTCAATTTGTAATTTAATTCTTTAAATTCCTGAAATTTAATAGTCGGGGACTAGTGATTGACTAGTCAACCCCATAGTCAAAGTTGCACCATGAGCTTTGTAAGGAGTTCCCTTGTTCCTTACACCTTTCCATGTTAGTAAGGGTATTCTTGACCTTTCACCTTGTGTTAGTATTGTAACCTAACCTAGTAAGAATACCTCATTTCTATCCTTACACTTTCCAAATCCTAGTTCCATCTTCTCTCTAAAAAGGTGGGTAGCTTTTCTTCTAAGCCAAGTTGAAGCTTTGTCAAGACTTCAAGAGTTGTCTCCAAGATTCTACCTTTCATACATTTGGGCATCTAGGAGGGTAAGATCCATGTTCATCTTGTGTTTTTAGTGTTCTCTTAGGTGTCTTTTCTTAAAGATAGGATCTTTATGATCTTTTGGTATGTTCTTGAAGTGGGTTTGGAAGGTGGGCTTTGATATGAGCTTGGTGTGGTGTTAAGTGAAGGTTTTTGGTCTACAAGAGGTAACCGATGCTCTACAAAATCTATTTTGCTTACCTATGTGAATATTTCTTGGATTCTACATGTGTTTTGCTATGAAATGTGAATGTTTATGCATTGTCATGTGAAAATGCATATCTAGAGCTTGGAGTTTTGTTGTATTTGGTGAGTTTTGGCATGTTTTGGACTTGAATTTGAGCTTGGAGTTGAAAATCCCCGAAGGGATTAGTTTGGTACAGGTTAGGTACCCGCAGGCGAAACGGCAGGCAGAGCCCTACCCGCCGCCCCACCCGCGGGCAAGACCACGGGTAGGGACCTACCCGTGGGTCCACCCGCGGGGTACACTTTGGTGATTGGCGGAGATTTGTTCCCCGTGATTCTTTTGACTTCCCGATGTTCTTTTGTGGAACTATTTGAGTGTCTTCTTGATGTTTCGTATGTCTAGAACTATGTGGTAGGTATCCCATGTAGGTTTTGGTGTCTTGAATCGTGCTAAGTGTTCAACATTTTATTTCGTTCAACCGTGATGAGTCTTGTATGTTCTTCGGAACTACGTTTGGTTTACCCTTTTGTTAAGCATGCTAGTTCGGTGTTTAAATGCTAGCGTGTGTGTTGTTCATACCTTCTTGTTGGTTGATGATAACTTGTGTTATTCATCATTGTTGTTGTTGGGCTGTGACCCATTCCTTGATTGAGTATGGTTTCATATCTTCGTTGTGATCCGTTGATTGATTCCTGTTGTGGTGTGATGCGTGTGTGGCTTTACCTGGATTGCACGATTAGTGGTATGGGACACTAGCCACCAAGGTATTGCAGTGGTCCTCGTGGTGGCCATGACGTGATTATGGAGTTGTGACCTGTGTGTCAGGTTCACGTGTTTTGGGTAAGGCGTGTGTCGCCGTGTGTGTGAACGGTACCCTCGTGTACTATGAAATCGGTGGTCTTGTTGGTGGTCGTTGGTGGGGGACGACGGCCCCAGGAGGGAAAAGGTTGGACTAAGAAGTACAGGGGTCCGAGAGGTAATGGTTGGAAGAAGATATAAGGTCGGGGGTAGCCATAAGGTTCGAACCGGGCATATGGAAGGCATATCAACTCGTGATGGGTGATGTCACGAGGGCTTGTGTAGCCGTTGTTGTGAGTTCTCTTCTTGTGACGTATGTAGTCACAAAGGCATGTGTTGCCGTTTGTCGTGTCTTATTCCTTTGAGTTATGCATGTCGGGTATTGGTCTATTGTGTGATGATAGACCATACCTTGAGACTTCTTGTGAGTCGTTGTTGTTTCTTGTGGTCTCGGGATGTGTTCCCGTATTCTTTTTGAGAGTGTTGAGTCTTGTGTTGACTATTACTCTTGGTTTTTGACTTGTATATATGTATTCTGTTTCAAAAATGGCTTTATAAACTTATATCTTACCAATGTATGATATTTCACATGTATTGGTGGGTTACTAGCATTATTCGCTGACCGAGCGTCGTCCCATGTTTTATATGCTTCTTTCAGGTGATGCTTAGACGAGTGCGCGGTCTAGTGCCTGCTAGCATAGTTTCCCCTTTGTGTTTTGTAGCCTGTGAGCCAATATAGACGTAGAACTCTGTTGGATGTTTATAGATTTAAACAATGCAGATTTAGCCTGTGCGTTCACCCTTGGGTGAGTGTGGCATAGCACCCCATTTCCTCGTTTTATATATATCTTATCGTTCAGTCTCCCGCTGTGTTTGGTGTTTTGGTTTATGTTATCTGCATGTTTTAAGGCTTTAAATAGCTTGGTTTTAGGGGGTGTTACAGTTGGTATCAGAGCCTAGGTTTGAGCCTAGGAGGTTTAAGTCTAGACTTCCTAGGTGGATAAGAATGGTTTGAGACCTTAAAGTGACCTTAAGAATCTAAGTGTTAGGCTTAGGACTCTAGGTTGCGCGGTGAGCTGAGTGTTGCTTTCAGTTATTTGCTTGCTTGTTATCTTTTTGGTAATCGTGTTATTGTTGTAGAAGTTTGCGATGTCTTCTCGCCGACGTATCGTTCCGTTTGAAGATGTGTGTGATGTTGCCAAGAGACCCAGGACAACAGGAGTTCGTGACACTCCTAGTGTAGTCGAGCAATGGATTCGAAGTGGTACATCCACTCGAGTGAGCCCCAACGCAGCTATCGTGCCATCGTTCCGTGATCTAAGAAGAAGTGGAAAGTTGGGGATACAGAGTTTGTCAGAGGAGTTAACCCAAGAGAAGACTCTTATCCTAAGTGAGGCTCGGGCAGGAGATAGTGATGTGGTGATCGGGACGTTTTTGGTGCATGTCGTTCCAGCAGTAGTTTTGTTCGATTCTGGGGCGTCCAACTCGTTCGTATCCCCAGAACTCGTAAGGAAGTTGGGCCTAACCGAAGGTGTTGGAGTGAAGCTAAACGTCAAGGTGGCATCGGGAGAAGTTAAGGCTTGTGATCGCCTCTTCAAAGACGTCAAGATTAGCATCGGCGGGGAAGAGTTCTCTAGTGATTTGATACAGTTTGGTCTGGACGGGGTCGATGTGGTCCTGGGTATGGACTGGCTAGGATGGTTCAGAGCTCAAATCTTGTGTGGTGAACAGAAGGTGATTTTGAGAGGACCAAGTGGGAAGAGGGTGTCGTACCGAGGGTTAACAGAAGAACCAGGGATCAAGTTAGTGTCCATGTTGAAGATGAAAAAGTACGTGGAGAAGGGCCATGAAATCTTCTTATGCTCAGTTGAAAATCTGGAGGCCAAAAGAGATATAGCTCAGACCATACCTGTTGTATGTGAATTCCTCGATGTCTTCCCCGAAGAGATCCCGGGAATGCCTCCTCCAAGAGAAGTTGAATTCTCAGTGGACCTTATACATGGTACAGTGCCTATATCTAAGGCCCCTTATCGTTTAGCGCCCATGGAGATGCAGGAGTTGAAGACTCAGTTGCAAGAGCTTCTGGACAAAGCTTACATCAGGCCAAGTACATCACCGTGGGGAGCGCCTGTGTTGTTTGTAAAGAAGAAAGATGGAAGCATGAGATTGCTCGACTACCGCGAGCTGAATCAAGTCACAATAAAAAACAAGCATCCCTTGCCGCGGATAGACGATTTGTTTGATCAACTTCGAGGTGCCGGGGTGTTCTCCAAGATTGATTTGAGATCAGGGTACCACCAACTGAAAGTGGCAGATCAGGATATACCTAAGACGGCGTTCCGAATGCGCTATGGTCACTACGAGTTCACGGTGATGCCGTTCGGTTTAACCAACGCGCCAGCAGTGTTCATGGATCTAATGAATCGTGTATTCAAGCCTCATCTCGACGGTCCTTATAGGGATCTAATGAATCGATGATATCCTTGTTTATTCTCGGGATAAAGAAGAGCATGTGGGTCATCTTCGGACAGTGTTACAGATTCTGAGAGAAAAACAGTTGTACGTCAAGCTTTCGAAGTGTGAGTTTTGGAAAGATAGAGTAGCATTCTTGGGCCATGTGATAGACAGCAGGGGGATATCTGTGGATCCGGATAAGATTCGGGCGGTGAAAGATTGGACTGTGCCGACAACCGTGGCGGAAGTAAGAAACTTCTTGGGTTTAGCAGGTTACTATCGAAGGTTCGTGTTGGACTTTGCTAAGGTGGCTCAACTGTTGACAAAGCTGTTGAAGAAAGATGTGCCCTTTCAATGGAGTCAAGCTTGCGAATTGGCGTTTCGAGAGTTGAAAGAGAAGCTCACGACCGCACCAGTGTTAATCCTACCATCCGGAACGGAGGGGTTTGAGGTATACAGTGATGCATCTAAGAAGGGACTAGGTTGCGTGTTGATGCAAAATGGGAGAGTGATAGCTTATGCATCGCGACAGCTTAAGGTACATGAAGAGAATTATCCCACGCATGATTTGGAGTTGGCAGCCGTAGTTTTCGCCTTGAAGATTTGGAGGCATTATCTGTATGGTGTGCGTTGTAAGATCTTTACGAATCATAAGAGTCTCAAGTATATCTTTACCCAGAAGGATCTCAATATGCGTCAGAGACGGTGGTTGGAACTCATTAAAGACTATGAGTTGGAAATCCAATATCACGAAGGAAAGGCAAAAGTTGTGGCGGACGCTCTGAGCAGGAAGACCAAGCATGCCGTTAGTTCCATTTGGGTAGTGGCTGACGAGCTTTGCAAAGAATTTCAAAGGATGAACCTAGAAGTGGTGTAACAAGGTGAAGTTGACTCGGAGACCCATCTTTTCAACCTAAGAGTCATACCTACACTTTTGGAGGAAATCAAAGCGGAACAATGGAAGGATGCTAGCTTGTTGAAGGCAAGAGAGGACCTAAGAAAAGGAAAGGGGGGACCGTTTGAGTTGTCCACGAACGGGGAGTTGAGGTACGAGGGCCGCCTATGTGTACTTACATCGTGTGATCGGTTGAAGCGTCAGATTTTGGAAGAAGGCCATAATACACCCTATTCCGCGCATCCTGGAGGTGACAAATTGTATAAGGATGTGAAGAAGCTTTTTTGGTGGCCTAACATGAAAAAGGAGGTGGCGGAGTTTGTGAGTAGATGCTTGACTTATCAGAAGGTGAAAGCGGAGCGTTGTAAGGTCAAAGGCTTAGTACAGCCATTGGAGGTTCCACAAGGAAAATGGAACTCTATATCTATGGACTTCGTGGGAGGTTTGCCGACAACCCGTTCTGGTAAGGATAAAATCTGGTTAATAGTTGATCGATTGACCAAGACCGCTCACCTCATCACAATGAAGGAGACATGGACAATGACGCAGTTGGCCCAAGCCTATGTTAGCCAGGTAGTGAAGTATCATGGAGTGCCAAAGGATATAGTCTCCGATCGGGATCCAAGGTTTTTGTCACAATTTTGGCAGTCCTTGCAAGCAGCTTTAGGGACCAAGCTAAATCTCAGTACCGCCTTCCATCCGGCCACGGACGGGCAAACAGAGAGGAGTATACAGACTATCGAGGATATGTTGAGTGCTTGCATGCTGGATTTTCAAGGATCATGGGAGGATCACCTGGACTTAATAGAGTTCTCCTACAACAACAGTTATCACTCGAGCATTCGCATGGCTCCTTATGAAGCTCTTTATGGTCAAAGGTGTCGCAGCCCGTTGTGTTGGGAGGATAAGGTCAATCCGGTAGTCTTGGGACCGCAGTTCTTGCTTGACACCGCAGAAAAGGTTAAACATATTCAGAGCAGGATGAAAGCGGCACAAGATCGTCAAAAGTCATACGCCGACCGAGCAAGAAGACAAGTAGAAATCGTTGTGGGGGATAAGGTCTGGTTAAGAGTATCGCCCACCCGGGGAGTGATGAGGTTTGGAAGGGGGCAAGCTAAGCCCCCGTTTCATAGGACCTTATGAGATACTGGAGAGGGTTGGGAATCTAGCTTATCGGTTGGCTCTACCTATGGAGCTGGAGCGAGTCCATAATGTCTTCCATATATCTCAGCTTAAGAAATACGTCCACGACCAGACACATGTTCTTCCACCGAAAGTGATCCCTTTGGACGATGATATGTCTTATGAAGAAAAGCCGCTCAAAATCTTGGATTTTAAGACCCGGGATACGCGAAGGAGGTCGGTGAAGATGGTGAAGGTTTGGTGGCCACATCATGGGGTTGAAGAAGCTACATGGGAGTTGGAATCGACCATGCGAGAGCGTTATCCGGAGTTGTTCTCGTCAGGTACCTTGTGTTATCGTTGGTTAGTCGTTTGATGTTTGCTTTGTATGCTTGTCTTTGCCTGTTGTTTTGTTGCTTAATTAGTTTTGGTAGTTGGTGTTTGGGGTTAGTTGCTTAGCTCTTAGTTGTTGTCTAAAAGTTGGTGTTTATGTTGGGACTAGAGTTCGTTATGCTCAATATATCCGTTTGCTTAATTCTTGCCAATTCTTGTTTTGAACTCTTTTGCCTTGAAATCTTGTGGAATCTTTTGGGGTTTTAACCAAAAGAAATTGCTCTTGGCACTCTTTGTCACATTGTTGTTCTTGTTATCGTTTGTTCTAATTCGTCGTACCCAAGCTTCGGGGACGAAGCTTCTTTGAAGGGGGGAGAATGTGACACCCCGAAATCTAAATTTGGTTAAGGGATTAATTAAGTAATTAATCCTATTTCAATTTGTAATTTAATTCTTTAAATTCCTGAAATTTAATAGTCGGGGACTAGTGATTGACTAGTCAACCCCATAGTCAAAGTTGCACCATGAGCTTTGTAAGGAGTTCCCTTGTTCCTTACACCTTTCCATGTTAGTAAGGGTATTCTTGACCTTTCACCTTGTGTTAGTATTGTAACCCAACCTAGAAAGAATACCTCATTTCTATCCTTACACTTTCCAAATCCTAGCTCCATCTTCTCTCTAAAAAGGTGGGTAGCTTTTCTTTCAAGCCAAGTTGAAGCTTTGTCAAGATTTCAAGAGTTGTCTCTAAGATTCTACCTTTCATACATTTGGGCATCTAGGAGGGTAAGATCCATGTTCATCTTGTGTTTTTAGTGTTCTCATAGGTGTCTTTTCTTAAAGATAGGATCTTTATGATCTTTTGGTATGTTCTTGAAGTGGGTTTGGAAGGTGGGCTTTGATAGGAGCTTGGTGTGGTGTTAAGTGAAGGTTTCTGGTCTACAAGAGCTAACCCATGCTCTACAAAATATATTTTGCTTACCTATGTGAATATTTCTTGGATTCTACATGTGTTTTGCTATGACATGTGAGTGTTTATGCATTGTCTTGTGAAAATGCATATCTAGATCTTGTGTTTAGGGTTCTTGTATGCCATTGCTTGGTTATTCCTTTGATTCAAGTCATTTTGTTGTATTTGGTGAGTTTTGGCATGTTTTGGACTTGAATTTGAGCTTGGAGTTGAAAATCCCCGAAGGGATTATTTTGGTACAGGTTGGGTACCCGCGGGCGGAACGGCGGGCAGAGCCCTACCCGCCGCCCCACCCGCGGGAACGTGGCTTGTGGGAGTTGGTACCCGCGGGCAGGACCACGGGTAGGGACCAACCTGTGGGTCCACCCGCGGGGTACACTTTGGTGATTAGCGGGGATTTGTTCCCCGTGATTCTTATAACTCGGTATTTGGTCTTTTGACTTCCCGATGTTCTTTTGTGGAACGATTTGAGTGTCTTCTTGATGTTTTGTATGTCTAGAACTATGTGGTAGGTATCCATGTAGGTTTTGGTGTCTTGAATCGTACTAAGTGTTCAACATTGTGTTTCGTTGAACCGTGATGAGTCTTGTGTGTTCTTCGGAACTACGTTTGGTTTACCCGTTTGTTAAGCATGCTAGTTCGGTGTTTAAATGCTAACGTGTGTGTTGTTCGTACCTTCTTGTTGGTTGATGATAACTTGTGTTATTCATCATTGTTGTTGTTGGGCTGTGACCCATTCCTTGATTGAGTATGGTTTCATATCTTCGTTGTGATCCGTTGATTGATTCCTGTTGTGGTGTGATGCGTGTGTGGCTTTACCTGGATTGCACGATTAGTGGTATGGGACACTACTCACCAAGGTATTGCAGTGGTCCTCGTGGTGGCCATGACGTGATTATGGAGTTGTGACCTGTGTGTCAGGTTAACATGTTTTGGGTAAGGCGTGTGTCGCCGTGTGTGTGAACGGTACCCTCGTGTACTATGAAATCGGTGGTCTTGTTGGTGGTCGTTGGTGGGGGACGACAGCCCAAGGAGGGAAAAGGTTGGACTAAGAAGTACAGGGATCCTAGAGGTAATGGTTGGAAGAAGATATAAGGTCGGGGGTAGCCATAAGGTTAGAACCGGGCATAAGGAAGGCATATCAACTCGTGATGGGTGATGTCACGAGGGCTTGTGTAGCCGTTGTTGTGAGTTCTCTTCTTGTGACGTATGTAGTCACAAAGGCATGTGTTGCCGTTTGTCGTGTCTTATTCCTTTGAGTTATGCATGTCGGGTGTTGGTCTATTGTGTGATGATAGACCATACCTTGAGACTTCTTGTGAGTCGTTGTTGTTTCTTGTAGTCTTGGGATGTGTTCCCGTATTCTTGTTGAGAGTGTTGAGTCTTGTGTTGACTATTACTCTTGGTTTTTGACTTATATATATGTATTCTGTTTCGAAAATGGCTTTATAAACTTATATCTTACCTATGTATGATATTTCACATGTATTGGTGGGTTACCAACATTATTCGCTGACCGGGCGTCGTCCCATGTTTTATATGCTTCTTTCAGGTGATGCTTAGACGAGTGCGTAGTCTAGTGCCTGCTAGCATAATTTCCCCTTTGTGTTTTGTGGCCTGTGAGCCAATATAGACGTAGAACTCTGTTGGATGGTTGTAGATTTAAACAATGCAGATTTAGCCTGTGCGTTCACCCTTGGGTGAGCGTGGCATAGCACCCCGTTTCCTCGTTTTATATATATCTTATCTTTCAGTCTTCCTCTGTGTTTGGTGTTTTGGTTTAAGTTATCTGCATGTTTTAAGGCTTTAAATAGCTTGGTTTTAGGGGGTGTTACAGCTAGGTCCTGAACAGGGGCGGCGGGAGGTGCAGCTCCACCACAGCGTGGTTGGTGAGACGGTCCCTCATGTCTCCTCTCGACTTGACAGAGGTGGTCGGTTGGAGGCTGGGTGCCCCGTTGGGGCTGTTCCCGGTTGCAACGAGCTGGGTGCAGCGGGAACCGTTGGTGTGGCGAGAGTGGGATCTCGATCTTGCCATGATAGATGGTCGCGGTAGACCACTGAATATAGAACATGCTTGAGCTGGTACAGCAGCTCTCAACAAGAGCACCAATGATGGATTTAATTAACCCGGGGTGGCCCGAATTATTAAACCCGGATAAGAACACAGTATGGATAATAAATGAATAAATGAAACGATGTCGTAAAGGCCGTTGGAGACCGTATATCGTATTAAATGCCGTAAATAGGATCTTACAATAGTATTTTAGGACAAAGTGTGCACAATGAATGTTAGATGTCCTAAAGAGACAAGGTGGGGGGGTTTTTATACATCCCCCACCCCTAACCACCACCCCCTAAGGCGAGGGGTGGTTAGATCTGCGTTGACCGCGTCCTCTTGACCGGTTCCAGGTCGGCCCGTTGATGGACGACCTCTCCATAGCCGACCCCCCGGGTCGGCAGCTGCCCCGGCCGAGGTCCCATAGACACCGGGGTCCCATAGGCCAAGGTCCAGTGGGCCGAGGTCCTATGGGCCGAGGCCCCACGGGTCGGGGCCCCGGGTCTTGCTCGACCTCCACGAGTCGGTATGCTCTGCTCGTAATATATCCATCACCGATCTAACTAAACGAAATTAAAATTAAAAAGTATTTACGAATATAATGTTATTAAAATTATTTTATCTAATTGATTATGTTTCATATTTTGTCATAAATATTTTTACATTTTCACCCACTCAGGTATATTTTGGCAACCCTAACTATCATGTAATCTATCAAAAATATTCTATTGTAATTTATAATGTATTTTATATTTTAACCTTATTATGGCAGTTTGATATTTTGACATTCACATTTATAACGTTATTTAATCGTCACCCTCACTCAGATGATTTTCTAGATCCGTCCCTGGTTGAACCCATAAGATAATTGCTACCCAGAATTTCACTTGTTAGTTGTTACTACTATAAATAAAAGGGTTAATATGTAACACCCCTAAAATTTAAAACTTTGAATGCTTATGAAATAAAGGCAATACTATCATTAAACCTTGAAACAGAGCGTAACTAAACATAAGTGTTTGGGGTGCTATGTCACATCTGAGCTGGAGAACTCAGATGCACATGCTATACTGTCTAAACATCCTCAAAGTAGTGTCAATACATCATCATGGCACGCAGGCCGAAAAGGAAACTAACTAACTAAGCCTCGGATCATCTAGCGCGCTCCGGAGCTACTCATCTATGCCTAAAACCCAAATATATCTGTTCAGCGATTAAGCGAATAATGCTGACAACCCACTCCAACGCGTTAAAATACAATATAGGTATATATATATATATATATATATATATATATATATATATATATATATATATATATTGTATTCAAATGAGGACAAGTATATTATAGAGGACTGTGAGGACAAATGTAGTGTGTGCCGTTAGCCGGTATGTCGTGTGCATGGCCGAATGTAGTCGTGTGACACAGTTTATATGTCGCGTGCTAGATTTTTTAATTTATAGAGCCTGAGTTCGAAACCTGACGTTTACATTTATTCTTGTGTGGCATTATGTATTAAGTTGTGTGCCTGGTATTAATTTGTTGTGTGCCCATTATTTATCCTCACAGTCCTCTATATATTGTTGTCCTCATTTGAACTCAACCCTATATATATATATATATATATATATATATATATATATATATATATATATATATATATATATATATATATATATATATATATATATATATATAAGGAAAACCATTTTGAAGCTGGAAGACATATATACTTTTGAGACTCTAATTTAAAATCGATAATAGACTCAACACGTAAGAGTAAGCACATTCATCAATTATAATCACGCATATAAAGATATTAGCATACACCCTAAGGTCACAAGTATATCAAGCATAACAGTATTCAATAATTATCTCAACACGTAAACACACTTTGGTGGTGCCGCAGGACCAATCGCATGCCCATACATGAGGGTCAGCGCATATAGCTCTGACACGGCCCTGAAGCACCCTGCCTTGTACCGCAGCACAAGGGGATTGATCGCAACCAATCGATGAACCGCAGCTCATATAGTAACATTTGATCGCAACCAAACGGTGGACCGCAGCCCGAGTAGTATGTGTATATCTTATCGCAACCAGATTGATGAACCGCAGCTCATTTATAACGTTTGATCGCAACCAAACGGTGGACCGCAGCCCTATATATATATATATATTTATTTATTTATTTATTTATTTATTTATATACCTGACCGATCGCAATCGGCGTGGTTAATAGCCGATGGTTCTCAACCCATCCAACTGCCGTATAGCCAATTGATCGCAACCAATTGGCGTATCATGCACACATAACACATAGCCAAACACATGCAACCCACATTAGCACGTAGGGAGGGGGAAAACATGTATATAAAACTTATGCGTGGTCAACCACCTTACTAGAAATTTGCCTACGGGGTTCATACATCTTTCACCTAGGCCAACGGGATACTGATTCGACTAGCATGCAATACACAAGACTCTTTCACCCTATGAACGGTACCCAGAACATCAAACTAGACTTAGGCACGACAAACGGGGTCCAATGGGACACCACGAGGCACGGGGAAAACCACCAACTTCCACATGGAATTTCTAGTGGGTTACCGGCGGATGGTCCTGCCCGCTGCCGGCGGCGCAACACTGCGCAGCGGGTAGGTGGCGGGTGCCCATTGTTGGTGATAATGAACCAAAAATCGATTTAATATCGTAAAATAATATTTATATATACACACACGAAGTATATAAAATATTATTCGATATATTATATCCGAAATATATATATATATACACACAAATATATATATAAATCAGACCACCATGGTTATATGCATGAGTATCTACGGAAAAGATATATGCATATCAACCAAATGGAATTCATAATACACAGATTATAATTCCAACCAAACTATAACATAAAAGGAGGATTTTTGCTTAGAAGCATAATCCAAAACCGAAAGAAGGAAAGATTGGCTCGTGTTTGGGTAAGGGTTTTTAGCGTGAGTCAAGAGACCACTCTTTCCTTAAAATCTTATTTGCCACCTCCCAAAAGTGCTAGGAGCGCCGTGGCCTAGGTTTCCCAGGATAAAACGCGCTACGGTTCGACGTTTGAGCACCCAAACGAACGGACCCGGCGAACTAGAGCAAAGCCTTGAACACAGTTCGGCTTAAGAAAGGAGTAGAAGCAGAGTTTTTGAGGAGAGAAAACACTTCCTGTGTTGTGTGTTCTTGTCACTATGTGCTTGTTAAAATCCGCTGCACTCTACCCCCTCCTTATATAGGGATTGAGGAGTGAATAACCTTTATTATGGCATTTAGGAGCACCCCTACAACTTCCGTAACAGCAACCATTAACATGGGTGTTAATTCAAAAAATTAAAATTGTAATTAACCCATAACAGCAGGAATTAAATCCAACAGTCACAAACAGAAGCAGAAGTTGTAGGAAACTGTGCTTGGCCAGCACAGTTTCGCCCAAAGCCGAAACTTTGCAATTTACAAAGTTTCGGCCATTTGGCCGAAACCTTTGCAAATGCAAAGTTTGGGCCATTTGGCCCAAACCAAGTTTCGGCCAAGTGGCCGAAACTTGCACACTACCCCCCACGAAAACATCACAAAGTTTCGTGTTCTCCAATGGCTGTGTTGGAAAATGAATATCGAAGTTTTGGCATAAATTAGCCCGCAAGGCCTGCCAATTTTCGGACGACATTCGTGCCCGTAGGCGCCGGTGCACACGAGATTAGGCTTGATCCAAACCTTTTCGATCTCATTCTGGGATTTGATCTGCACACCCCCCCCCCCCCTGCGCGCAAGAGAGAGCCTCTATGCTATACAATTCAATAAGTTTAAAAAGAGCTCTTGTATAAATAGTGGGGCAAATCCACTTCCCAAATCAATGTGGGACAAAAGCTCACTTTTTCCCTTCATTTTCCAACTCAAATGGGTCTACTTTGAGAATCAATATCTCATTCACCCATTATCCGTTTTGAGCGTACAATATATCAATCTCTTCGTCTCACTACGAAGAACCCGAATCCACTTTGACCCGACCCAAATCGGAAGTGGACCCCACTGATAATTGTACCACAAAATAGCCACTTAATATGCCATCTCAAGCTATTTTTCCAACACCCCTTCCCCCACCTACCCCACTGACTCTTTTGTAATAGATTGGTCCCGGGATATTTGGTGGAACCCGAAATCATGTCCAGACACATTTAAACACAAACGACGACACCACGTAATCAAGAAATGGATTAATATCAAGAATCACATTAAATACATCCTAACATGACTTCTAAACATAATCAAGATCCAATACCCGAACAAGAAAAATCCCGCCCAAACATACCAAGAATATTTAAAGCACAAGATCATAATTTTATCTTTAAAATCAGGAACATCAAGATTATTAAGATCAACACACAAATATCAAGACCCTCTCATAAACATCAAGATTATTAAGATCAACACATAAGATAAACATCAAGATTATCTCATAATCATCATAAAAGTCTCATCAAGACACAAGCATAGAATTGCATATCAATGGAGCCAAAGAAGAAGATTATAGCAAGGAAAATAGGTTTTGTTGAGACATGGGTTACCTCTTAGCCTTAATTTAGAATCCTTGGCTACTAAGGTTCTTTCTCTAAGATCTCCTCTTCTTGATTTCTCCTACGTTTGGTGATAGGGGGAATTATTGGGAATTCTTGTGTGGTGGAATCTATTGTGGTGTGAATTCTAGGTGCCTCCTATGTCCTTACATATATCTAAGAGTTCTAATTTGGGTCTGAATGGTAGGAATTTACTTATTCTATTCGTTATAGGACTAATGGTTTGGTTTAGGGATAAGCGTCCATGGTCTATGGTGGACCCTTTCCTGATTAATTAAGGGAATTCAATTCTATTTTAAGGGTAACTAATTAAATAATTAGTTTGGGTTAGAGGCCGTAACACGGGGTGTTACACCCTCCCTCCCTTACAAGAGGCTTCCTCCCCGAAGCCTGTGCGTGGATCCATTCTTTCACTCCTGGACGTCACGTATTTGGCCTTCTGAATTTAAGAAATGTGGCTCCACGTGTCGTTTGCTGGGGGTAGAGTGGAGCTTGGTGAGGTGGTGTTTGGAAAGTTTGGGTCTACCTTGGTTTCCTGCTCCCCCGCTAGATGCCCCGCGCGCGCCGAACAATGCCTCGATTGCCGCCACTCTCCGATCCAATGAGTGTGTTGCGGGATTAGGGATGAGAATCCTTCATCCATGATCCGGTTCTGCCGGGTGAGTTGCGCGAAGATGCGCTCATTGACGGACCTTTCGTCTTGACCTTCCGGATTCCCTCTTTCTTGTGCGGGCATATATATATATATATATATATATATATATATATATATATATATATATATATATATATATATATATATATATATATATATATATATATATATATATATATATATATATATATATATATATATATAGAGAGAGAGAGAGAGAGAGATAGAGAGAGAGAGAGAGAGAGAATTGCACTCTGGTGCAAATGGAGCGTCCAGGTGATGTGACACCCCGTAAATCCAAAATATATTTAAGAATTAATTAGATAATTAATCCTAGTTTATTTGATAATTTATTCCTAAAATCTTGAAAATTTAATAGTCGGAGGACTAGAAATTGACTAGTCAATCCAAGTCAAGGAGTTGTACTCTATGCCTTATGAGTTGTTCCCTTGTCTCCTTATTCTTCCAACTTTAGCAAGGGCAAAAAGTCTTTCTACCTTATATTTGTGCCCCAAGCTAACCTAGCATCATCCTTTCATTTCATTCACTAACACCATTCGTTTATTAATCTAATGTTAACTTCTTTGTTTTATACGGAGTATTATATATTATATTAGTATATTAGTATGTCAGTGGATTGAAAATATATGGCTTGGCATTGTGTTCTTAGTGCTTAGAAGAATAAATATCCAAGAAATTGTCAGTGGTGTGAATTCTAGGTGCCTCCTATGTCCTTACATATATCTAAGAGTCCTAATTTGAGTCTGAATGGTAGGGATTTACTTATTCTATTCCTTATAGGACTAAGGGTTTGGTTTAGGGATAAGGGTCCATGGTCTATGGTGGACCCTTTCCTGATTAATTAAGGGAATTCAATTCTCTTTTAAGGGTAAGTAATTAAATAATTAGTTTGGGTTAGAGGTCGTAACACGGGGTGTTACACCCTCCCCCCCCCCCCCCCCCCGCCTTACAAGAGGCTTCCTCCCCGAAGCCTGTGCGTGGATCCATTCTTTCACCCCTGGACGTCACGTATTTGGCCTTCTGAATTTAGGAAATGTGGCTACACGTGTCGTTTGCTAGGGTAGAGTGGAGCTTGGTGAGGTGGTGTTTGGAAAGTTTGGGTCTACCTTGGTTTCTTGCTCCCGCGCGCGCCCAACATGGCCTCGATTGCCGCCACTCTCCGATCCAATGAGTGTGTTGCGAGGATTAGGGATGAGAACCCTTCATCCATGATTCGGTTCTGCCGGGTGAGTTGCGCGAGGATGCGCTCATTGACGGGCCTTTCGTCTTGGCCTTCCGGATTCCCTTTTTCTTTTGCGGGTGCAAGTGGGTTAGGCTCGCTATCTTCTTCCTATTCTTCTCTTTCCCCACCATCTTGCATTGCCCATCTCAGTTTCTTGTTGGAGATTTCCAACTGGTCAACCAACTCTCGCCGTTCTTTCGTGGGCTTCAGGCAAACCTCCTCGAGGGTGATGTACTATCCTTCTCCGATATGGTAGATGTCATTGCGGCGGAGGTTCTGGGCATTGAAAACCATTCCGCTCACGGGTTTGGTTTCCGTGTGGCTTAGGTCCACCCCTTTTCTTTCCATGATCCAACTTAGGATCATCCCGTAGGGTAAGCTGAGCCGGTTGCTAGACTTGCAGAATTCCATGTGTTTCAGCATAAGGGCGGGTAGGTTGAACTTGACCTTATGCTTAAGGAAATAGGCAAAGGTGCACTATAAGCTCCCTACATCCTTGCTTTTGTTGTTCGTGGGCAACAAGTTGTCAGTTACAATCATGACTAGCAACTTCTGTTCGGCGGTCAACCATTTCCTGTTTGGCCGGGTGGCCGAAGTGAATCCATCTTCCTTTCCTAGTAGGTACCCGAGGTAATCCTTGTACCCCGTGCCTTGGGTATCGATCCATGCCTTTCGGTCATAGTCTGACACACCCGTGGTGGTCAATTTCAGGAGTTTGGCCAAGCGGCCCTCGGAGAGCACTATTTCTTTTCCCCGGACCTTGGAGGTGACTTCCAAATTGTCTCCCCGTTTGGTGGCTATCAAGTGGCAATAGAATTCCTTCACCAACTCGAGGTACGTATCTCCTTTGATTTTGAGATAGGTATCCAAAAGCCCTTGGAAATTAAGCATATCGACCAACTCTGGAGAAAATTGGTCGGGATCGAGGGCTTTACCTCCGATCACCGTGTAGTCGGTGTTTTTCCATTCCGGGGTTCGGGTACCAACGGGTTTTTTCGGCATTGCGAGTATTTTCCAAGAAGTGGTATTTTCCGGTGATGCTTTTCCAGCGAGACTCCGGTGGAGTTCCAGCGATGAGAGCGGCGGCGGAGCTCGGCTTCAGTGGCAACCCAGGGCGGCGGCGATAGAGCGACAGGCCTTGGCTGGGTCGGAGGCGGTGTGCGGCAGTGGGGTGTGGCCGGGCGATCAACGGGCGGTGTTTGGCAGTCAGGCGGTCTCGCCGTGGGTGGCTCACGGGGCGACGACGGTAGGCGTGCGGGTGGCGGTGCTGGCCGGTGGTTGACGGGCGGTCGCCGGTGGTGGCTGTTGGCGGGGTGTGCGACCGTGGTGTTCCTTGGGGGTTTCGGCGGCGTGGAGAGGAGAGAGAGAGGGTGAGTGTGTGGGAGGAAGGGGAAGAAGAAGGGTTTTTGATTTGGGGATTTCATGGGTTTTAAGGATTTGGAGAGGTTTAAGAAGGGAGTGCTCCCTTGATATTTCAAGAAACACTCATGGCCTAGTGGTTAAGGTTTTAGTCTTGTAAGTGAGAGGTTCAAGGTTTTATTCCTATTGGTAGCATTAGTCCTTTTGTTGTGCATCCTTTGGGTTTTTCCTATCCTTCTTTTGACCCAACGTGGCAAGTGGTTTAACCGGATCCCCTTGTCGGGCTTTCGCCTCCACCATGTGTTGAGTTTGTGACTCGTGAATCTATGGGGGGGATGTTAGTCCTTCTTCTCCCGCTAATTTAATTGACTTTGTCTTTTATTTATAAAAATTTCTAAATAACTAAACTAAAAAGTGATTTTACTACGAGAGTGGTTTACAGGGGTTCACCGATCATCCTAAGCAGAATTCTTCTCCTTGATTTTCTTCTGATTGATTTGCGGGATCCTCGTCTCCTAGGGCCACGTTTTCCGTGTCGAAGTTGTCCTCGTCTTCAAGATCAGCCTGGGTGCGGCTCATGACGAATACTTTTCTGGGAGTATCGTAATTCCCTTGGTTGCTTGCGCCACCTTGTTGGCCCATGACTGTAGGGCGTGAGTTTGGGGGTTGAGTGCACTGGAAGGACTCGTGTCCTTCTCCTCCGCAGTTGAAGCATCGCCAGGGGTTTCCCAAGCAGTCCTTGCCTCTATGATCCTTGTTGCATTTTCGGAAAAGGAAGGGTATTGTATTTGTTTCGTTGTTCCTCAGGGGCTTCCCTTGGCCAGTTGGGTTGCCTGGCCTTGAGTTAGCATCGTTTCTTATCCTTTTTACAGGTGGCGCCCCACCTCCTGTGTTCCTTTTACGGATCTATTCCTGAACTCCTCGTTGTAGTAGTTGGATTCGATAGAGGTCGGCGGCGCTGGTGTAAGCTTCATTGAGGGTTCAGGGTCTGCTCACGATTAGAGCCTTTCGGGCTTCGAAATTGAGGCCTGACACAAACTTCTCTATCTTGGTTGTCTCTATAGGAACTAATTCGGGCGCGAAATGGGCCAGCTCAAGGAATTGTTTGTGGTATTCCATGACGGTGGTCATCCCTTGTTTTAAGTGGAGGAATTCCTCGTACATGGTTGCTCTTATGTGTGCGGGGTAGAACCGTTCTCGCAGCTATGCTTTTAGGCCCTCCCAGTTGAATCCCGGTTCTTGCCTATAAGTGGGTCCCTCGTGGATCCACCAAAGGTTGGCCTCGTGTCCGAAGTAAAATGGGGCTATCTCTACGCGACTTTCCTCTGGGCATCCACTAACCCGAGGATTTTGTCAAAGGTTCGAATCCATTCTTCAAGGATCGTGGGGTCCTCTTCTCCTGAGAAGATGGGTGGCCGATGATTTGAAACTTGTCGAGTGACATCCGAGTTTCCGTTTGGTGGTGGTGGTGGTCGGTTGTTTTTACAGAGGACTGCGTCGCTTAGTGCCTGGGCGACCTGAGTTAGTTGTTGTAGATTCTGAGCTAGAAGATCGTGAGCGAAGGGTTCGGGGGTTCTTGATTGTCTTCTGGTTGGTGCCATGCTAACGGTCTACAGGGCCAAAGTTTATCGTAATGGTGAGTTTAGTGTGTTGCACCCTTACCTTGATGCGATAAGCGTAGGGGGAATTCTTAAATTAAGTGTAGAATAGAGTGAGGGGAAAGTTAGGCATGTAATGATAGGTAAACCCACAATCTCACTGCGCGTCCTAAGTTTCCTGAATACTAAGTTCCTAAATACCTAGAGTTCAAGCCAAATGTCCTAAAGTTTTGTCTTATCTTATCTTAGGGTCAAACTTAAACTCTGATACCAACTATGACACCCCTGAAATTTAAAACTTTGAATGCTTATGAAATAAAGGCAATACTATCATTAAACTTTGAATGCGTAAATAAACATAAGTGTTTGGGGTGCTATGCCACATCTGAGCTGGAGAACTCAGATGCACAGGCTATACTGTCTAAACATCCTCAAAGTAGTGTCAATACATCATCATGGCACGCTGGCCGAAAAGGAAACTAACTATAACTAAGCCTCGGGTCCTCTAGCGTGATCGGGAGCTACTCATCTGTGCCTGAAAGCCAAATATATCTGTTCAGCGAATAATGCTGATAACCCACTCCAACGCGTTAAAATACAATATAGGAATATATATATATATATATATATATATATATATATATATATATATATATATATATATATATATATATATATATAAGGAAAACCATTTTGAAGCTGGAAGACATATATACTTTTGAGACTCTAATTTAAAACCGAGAATAGACTCAACACGTAAGAGTAAGCACATTCATCAATTATAATCACACATATACAGATACTAGCATACACCCTAAGGTCACAAGTTTATCAAGCATAACAGTATCCAATCATTATCTCAACACGTAAACACACTTTGGTGGTGCCGCAGGACCAATTGCATGCCCATACATGAGGGTCAGCGCATATAGCTCTGACATGGCCCCGAAGCACCCTGCCTTGTACCGCAGCACAAGGGGATTGATCACAACCAATCGATGAACCGCAACTCATATAGTAACGTTTGATCGCAACCAAACGGTGGACCGCAGCCCGAGTAGTATGTGTATATCTTATCGCAACCAGATTGATGAACCACAACTCATTTATAACGTTTGATCGCAACCAAACGGTGGACCGCAGCCCTATATATATATATATATATATATATATATATATATATATATATATATATATATATATATATATATATATATATATATATATATATATATATTTATATACCTGACCGATCGCAACCGGCCTGGTTAACAGCCGATGGTTCTCAACCCATCCAACTGCCCGTATAGCCAATTGATCGCAACCAATTGGGGTATCATGCACACATAACACATAGCCAAACACATGCAACCCACATTAGAACGTAGGGAGGGGGAAAACATGTATATAAAACTTATGCGTGGTCAACCACCTTACTAGAAATATGCCTACAGGGTTCATACCTCTTTCACCTAGGCCAACGGGATACCGATTCGACTAGCATGCAATACACAAGACTCTTTCACCCTATGAACGGTACCCGGAACATCAAACTAGACTCAAGCACGACAAACGGGGTCCAATGGGACACCACGAGGCACGGGAAAACATTAAACGGGGAAAACCACCAACTTCCACATGGAATTTCCATCGGGTGGCCGGCGGGTGGTCTTACCCGCCGACGGCGCAACACTGCGCAGCGGGTGCCCGGCGGGCAGGCGGCGGCCCTATTGGGGCAGCGGGTAGGTGGCGGGTACCCCTGCCCCCACCTACCCCCACTGACTCTTTTGTAATAGATTGGTCCCGGGATCTTTCGTGGAACTCGAAACCATGTCCAGACACATTTAAACACAAACGACGACACCACGTAATCAAGTAATGGATTAAGATCAAGAATCACATTAAATACATCCTAACATAACTTCTAAACAGAATCAAGACCCAATACCCGAACATGCAAAATCTCGCCCAAACATACCAAGAATATCATAACACAAAATCCACAATTTACCCTAGGGCTCTAATCATATTTAGAGCACAAGATCATAATTTTATCTTTAAAATCAAGAACATCAAGATTATCAAGATCAACACACAAATATCAAGACCCTCTTATAAACATCAAGATTATTAAGATCAACACATGATAAAGATCAAGATTATCTCATAATCATCATAAAAGTCTCATCAAGACACAAGCATAGAATTGCATATCAATGGAGCCAAAGAAGAAGATTATAGCAAGGAAAATAGGTTTTGTTGAGACATGAGTTACCTCTTTGCCTTAATTTAGAATCCTTGGCTACTAAGGTTCTTTCTCTTAGATCTCCTCTTCTTGATTTCTCCTACGTTTGGTGATAGGGGGAATTCTTGTGTGGTGGAATCTATTGTGGTGTGAATTCTAGGTGCCTCCTATGTCCTTATATATATCTAAGAGTCCTAATTAGGGTCTGAATGGTAGGGATTTACTTATTCTATTCCTTATAGGACCAAGGTTTGGTTTAGGGATAAGGGTCCATGGTCTATGGTGGACCCTTTCCTGGATAATTAAGGGAATTCAATTCTCTTTTAAGAGTAAGTAATTAAATAATTAGTTTGGGTTAGAGGCCGTAACACGGGGTGTTACATAATACCTCCAATGGTCCTCTGAGTATTAGCCATATACTAACCCTGGTCATCCGACTTTTAAACGACCACGAGACGTTCTCTATCTTTTTTTAAATAACTACCCGTGGTCCTCCTTTAGAGATGGTGTTAAGTAGACGTTAAATGTGGGTGCAAAGTTGTCATTCCCATTTCTTTTCTCTTTAAGAAGGTGGTTCAGCATGTAGGTGGCCATTTTTGCCTAAGTTCAGACGATTTTTCTTCAGAATGCAGCAGCTCTCAGGGAGGAGCCAAGACGCCAAATCTCGTGGCGAGACTAATGGGTCTCGACCTTCTCCTGGAGAACGCTTCTCCGACGTTCGAGAATATAATTCAAAAAAGTCGAATTTTGAAGCCCAGAACAGAACCGCGAGAGCGCGCCAGATACCTACTTCACCAGGATCGCCGTTCCAGAAGCTTCAATGTTCTTGACAACGCAGATATTTTTGCCAGCGGTGGCGGCAATGTTTCCCTGCCAGAAACACCAAGAATATCGCTGGCTAGGAAGTCAGATGTGGACCATCACCACCGCCCCTCGCTCCAGATCAATAAAGAGAACGTCGGCAAGGAATGATGACTTAAATTATAGATGTACGTGAAGAACTTACACATTATTCAATGGGCACCAAACTTTGACCTTGGAACCAACAAGACTCTCATCATATATATGCTATCTCTCTATTCTCTAGAACCTGGCATACACTACCAATCAAACCTTTGCAGATTAAGGAAGTGAAGTCCAACATATATATAAACATCACCCCAGCCTAGTCCCTAGATAAATACACATCTCCAAAAGCATGTCTTGAAAATATCAATAAAAAAGAGAATAATTTTAAGATGAAATTGAAGTTTAGTGTGAAATGAAACAGGTTGAGATGAGACCCTGATTTGGACAACAAGTAGCATTAGAGTTTCAAATCATAAAGAAATTGTATATGCAGTTTATGTCAGGAAAAAGTATTAAATACTTTCTCATTGTCCAATGGGCGCTTTCTCTTCATGCTCATTCTTTGGTTTTCCTTCTTTACCATCAGCATTTTCAGTAGACTTTTGAGGGTACTCTTGTGAAGACACCAACCTCTTCTGCATGATGAATACAAAATGTTCCCTTAAATGAACCCAGGTAGGGTCGGTCCTATGATTTTATAGGTCTGGGTAGGATAAAAAAAATTGGGCCCAATATATATTTCATGCCTAAAATTTAAATTAAATAAGAAAAAAATTATTAATATCAATAACTTTAAATAAGATTAACAAATCTTTTATAATTTTACATACACAACAATAATCATGAAAAATATTTCTAGGTGTTTTTCTTAATGCAAAATAATAAATAATCGTATAAGTGTCTTCATAAATAAATAATATTATAGTTTATAAAAATGAATAAATAATTTAAAATTGAATAAACTTATGAACAATAACATTGTTATCATAATAAATAATAAATTAATTATTATTAAAAATTTATAAAACAATAATTACAAACATATAGAAAGCTAAAAAAACTTTTTTGATTAGGAGCAAGAAATTAAAATATTTCAAAACGCAATAAAAATGTAAAAATAATACGAAACATAATTATCTAGAAAAAATAGTTTGAACATAAAGTATATTATAAATCACACATCTTCTATATTATTTATATGATTTGTATAAATATTTTTTTAATACAAATACTTTTTTTTTTAAATAGATAAATTTTAAACTTTTTTTAGAATAATTTGAATACATACAATGACACATGATAAAAACTTCTATATTACATTAGTTAGATATTCATAAAAATGTACGGAGTAAATTATCTTTTAATTTTTTTTATAATTCAATCTCAAAATATATCATATAACCCCCTCCGTCCTATTTGTACGTGTCTTGTTTGGTTAACATGAGTTGATTGAAGTTTTTTTAATTCAATTTTTCTTAATATGTTTAGTATAAGTATATAAAAATTTATAAATTTAGAAATTACATTAAAAATTTAATATAAAAATTTATATATTTAATATAAAAAATTTTCATAATATGTTTAGTATAAATATATGAAAATTTATATATTTAAAAACTACATTAAAATTACTACTCGATATTAAACACAAAATATCAATAAAAATAAGTTTTTAAAATATACATTAGAATATAAGCAAAGAAGTAAAGTTGAGGAATTCTAAAACGTGAAGGAAAGGATTGGATCATGGTCCTTTGATTAATAAATGAGGTTAGAATTCAAGTATCTTACCAACCAAGTTAATTCACGTTAGTCTAAAACATATGTATATAAATTACTTATACTCAATACATATATACTATATATATAAGAGATAGAATGGGGCCATCCCCCAAACATGGACCCTGGGCAAGGACTCAGCCTGCCCTTGCCCTTGCCCCAGGGCCGGCCCTGAACCCAGGCCAGAAAAGAACATAATTAATAGGATGATTGAATTTATGTTTGATAGTGAAAAGCCAAAAATTTACATTTCTATAATGTTCTGCAGAGGAATTTGGCACATTAGCCTCTCCACATCCATTAGAGACAATTTCAGTACGCATGGGCTTCATTGAGAAATTGGGTTGTGAATCTTCGGAGTTCAATTTAGGAGTCGTCTTCGCAATATCTAGCGGGTCACAACGACCACGATTATCCACAGAATTCTGTTATGTTTATTGAAACCACTATTGGTTACTGTGTTGGGAGACATATTCACAACTCGATTTTCATCGTTCAAAGATGTTTCTAGCTTGTTTTGTGTCCATGCCCATCTCATCAAACAAAAGATTTAATACTATGACGACTATGCATGAAATCAAATGCCTAAAAACCAACAAAGCAAGTGAAAGAGAGTGTCAGCAGAAAACGCTGTGCTCGAAAGTTTGGAGCTTTCCCTCGGCAGACTGCCAGGTTTGGGAAGGCATTGATGCCTTGATCGAAATTAAACCGACATGGACAAATCAAGAAACGGAGCTTTCGATCAAGAAGAAGAAGAAGAGAGCATAACTCTTGAGATTGAACATCACATGGTGGATGAACTAATGCATGAAACGGCGATGGTGGTCTTGGAGGGGTGACACATCCGTACGTTCACTGAAATTGAATTTGGAGGAAAGAAGTTTCAGCGTAGCAGCATTAGGATTAAAAGAAATGGGAAATGGCATGTTTGCCATCAATTCTTAACTTCCACTTGACAGCAACCTTAACAGAGGACCACAGGTAGTTATTTTAAAAGAGAAGGAGGACTTTTGGTGGTCGTTTAAATGTCGGATGACCAAGGCTGGTATATAGTTAATACTTGGAGGACCATTAGAGGTATTAACTCATAAATAAATAAAATAAAGATTAACACATTTTCTAAAATCGTATATTTTTGAAGGATTTAAAAGCTCTCTCAATGTTTCTATATTCCAATATGCAAAATGTTATTTTCCTCTCACAGGTTTCTTTTAATAATTTCCCTTCGAGTAAAAGACATTTTTGGTCCTAGACTTATAGTGGCACGGACAATTTTAGTCATCTTTTAAAAAAAATCAGACAATTTATAGACACTCTTATTGTAACGAAGACAATTTTGGTCCTCCATCAATATTTTCATTACATGCCCCGTTTGAATAGGGATAATTGCATCTTTTCAACAACAGACCCATTTTCTCTCTGTTTCTCTCTGTTCACAAAAACAACAACAATAATGGCAGCCACAATACCACCCATCCTCAACCTTCTCCTTCCTTGCCAACAACAAACAAGTTTAATCTACTAACAACCCCCATCTCCTTCTCTTTTCCCGTCTCTCTCTCTCTCTCTCTCTCTCTCTCTCTCTCTCTCTCTCTCTCTCTCTCTCTCTCTCTCTCTCTCTCTCTCTCTCTCTCTCTCTCTCTCTCTCCC